>NC_066324.1:1471412-1611412 GCF_022539315.1 Serinus canaria | reverse complement strand
CATTGGCTTCTCAGTAAGTAATTTTTACTTTGCAGTAAGCAATTCATCTGCAAAATTCGTGTGTGCCAGATGATTATTTAGGGGTTTTTTAAAATATTTGGTGTAAAATTGCCTCCGTGTTTAGAAGGCAAGCGGCCTTGATGAATTCATTGGCTTCTCAGTAAGTAATTTTTACTGAGAGCCCTGGTTTAAACCACACCACTGGGTGTATTTGCTGTCCTTAAAACGGAATAGTTCATTGGAAACCTGTTAAATTAAAGGAGAATTGGGGAGAAGAGGAGGTTGTAGAATAAAGAATACAGTTCTTGAGCGAGTAGAGGATACAAATCTGGCAGGTAAGAGATCCTAAAGAAGCAAAGGGAAGGGAAACAAATCTCTTTTTTAACTGCCCCTCACCCCTCAAAATCCAAAAATAATTTTAAAAGGGGAGGCATTTCTGCACAGCAGAAGAAATAAGCTTGAATTTTGTGAAAATAGGAAGTGTTGGAGGGAGAAACAGAGGTGGGTGAGATCAGAGGGAGCCACCAGAGTGGGAGCTGTGGGTGGGTGGGAGCAGGAATCCAGGGATGTGTCTTTTCCCAGGGATTGTTCTGCTCCAGGGCTGGGTCCTTGTCCTCCCCCAAGCCCCCAGCCCCATACAGGTTGGGCTTTGCACATTTTGGGGTTTTCTGCCTCGTGCCAGGGCTGCTGCAGCAGAAGTGACCCCATAAACCTGAATTCTGAGCTGCTCATCGAGCAGAAAGCATCTCTGAGTCCTGCCACGGCCTGTAACAAATACAGCCACAAAAAGCAGGCTGATGAGCAGTTAATTAAAGCAGCTAAATAATTAAAGTTTGTGTAACAGAGGCCTGGGTTTGCAGTGGTTTCAGCTTACCCAGAGCCAGGGTGTTGGGAGGGTTCTGCCGCTCAGCCCGGGCTGTGCAGCCCCAGCTCCTTTCATCCTCCCCGAAGCAGCGATGACAGGCTGCTCTCAAAAACCCCCAGTGAGGCACAGGGGGGCACAGCCTGAGCTGAAACCCCCCCAGGTGTCAACCTGCACAGGAGTGATGGTGGCTAATAGCCTGCCTCTCCCCGGGGACAGGGCTACTTTGGGCTGTCAGATTAGAGCTGCTGCCGCCGACAGCTCGTGGGACTTGCATGTCTGAGGGGCTCCGAGTTGTTTGGAGGGGAGGGCAAATTGTGTCCTTAATATCTCCAATTTACAGCCCAGCTCGTCTGGTGGGTTATACCCAGGGCTTTGTAAGCTGTGCTTTGCAGTGGGGGGAGTTACTGCTTAAAAACAAACCAAAAAATCCCAAATAAGGAGCAACTCTACCTTATTTAAGCAATCAGTTTGGAATAACCCTGGGAGATGTCAAGTGAGCAGCATCCCAGACTTTGTGCCAGGCCCTCTGCAAAGCCTGGCTGCTTGGATGGAATCCAATTAGTCCACAGGCAGCTCCTGGTGGTCACCTCTGTGCCACGTTATTGTGTTCCCTCACGCAGCTAAGCACGGCCTCCAGAGCTAATTGCACCTGTTGCAGGGAAAAGCTGCACTGTTTGCATGAGAAACATGATCCTATAGCCAGGTTAATGCTGTGTAATGAACTATCACCCTGCAGGGTAATGGAAATAAATGGGGAGAGTGAAGGTAGGCACCCCAGGGTATTGCATGTTCGGTGCTGGAGTTGGATTTCCCACCTGTTTGGGGAATTCTTGGTGTTGGGCCGTGTCATAATCCCCCGAAAAAATGGTGTGTAAGTACAGAAATCCACCCAGATGGATTAAAAATGCATCCTCAAATAAATAACCTCACCTCTCATGGTGTGGAAATACAGAAATCCACCCAGATAGATTTCAAAATGCATCCTCAAATACAAAACCTCACCTTTCATGGTGTGTAAGTACAGAAATCCACCCAGATGGATTTAAAAATGCATCTTTAAATACAAAACCTCACCTCTCATGGTGTGTAAATACAGAAATCCACCCAGATGGATTTCAAAATGCATCCTCAAATACAAAACCTCACCTTTCATGGTGTGTAAGTACAGAAATCCACCCAGATGGATTTAAAAATGCATCTTTAAATACAAAACCTCACCTCTCATGGTGTGTAAATACAGAAATCCACCCAGGGTGGAGCCCTGCATCCCCTCAGGGAAGGCTGGGAGGGAGGAAAATCCCATTAATGTTTTGGTTGGAGCCCTGTTTCTCATACATTGGGATTCTTCACTCGGTGATAGAAGGGATAAAGTACAATTGGAAAAAATGGGAATCAGCTCTCTGTACCTCCTGGTTCTTGAGGATCTCTGTATTTACACACTTTGCATGGTTACAAACAGTGTGGAGCCCTACACCCCGTAAGGGAAGGCTGGGAGGGAGGAAAAACCCAAAATTAATGTTTTGGTTTCTGTAAGGAACCCTGTCTCCCATCAGCACCTGATAAATTTAGGAAATGCACTGCAGTTCTTCACTCTGCAGTAAAAGGGATAAAACACAATTCAATATTTCAGCATTTTAAATAAAACAACTCAATCTTTCAAATCCACAAGCAGCTGTTTTGATACAAACATTTTGTTTTCTAACACAGCATGAAGAAGCAGCCAAAGGAAAGGCCAGCACCTGAAGATTTAATGGTGAGTGAAACCTCAGTTTGGATTTGTCAGTGAATATTTTTTGGTCTTTTACATAGGAATTTATCCCTTTTTTCCTGCCCTTTTCAGTGTGCTCAGTGTGTTTCTCTCTGAACTCTCCCTGCTTGTGCAGCAATTCCATATTTGCACCCAAAGCAGGGCTGGGACTGTGGTTCTGAAGTTGGGGGTGTTTTGCTGTTACCTTCACTTGTGGTTTGGGGAGTTAATTCAGAACTTTCACAGCCACTGTCGAGCTTCAATCAAAACCATTTTGGTGCTTGAGACACATTTTCTTGCAGTTTGGATGTCCAGGGATTACAGCTTAATGTGGGTCACTCCTTGTCAGCCTCTGCCAGCCTGAGCCTTCCCAAAAGTGAGGACTGAGAGCAGAGAGTGGGGTTAAAAGATGGATTTTAATGACATGCAAGAGGCACTGCTTTCAGTGATGGTCGTGGAAAATGAAACCAGCTTGGCTGCAGGAGGATGGGAACACTTGGTGAGGTTTGCCCATGGAAGGGCTCCCAGGCTTGGAATCTGAGCTCAGGGCCCACTTCTTGGGCAATTGTCATTTTGCAGTTATTAATTATTGCTAAATACAGCAATTTATGTGGGCTCCCAGTGCCTCATGTCAAACACCTTTCATTTTTAAATGTTTGCTTACTTTCCTTTATGTTCTGCTTGCTGTAACTCGAAAGCTTCTCTAAAATCATCATGATTTATTTGAAATTAAATATACACTTCAATATAGATATTTATTTGAAATGGATATACATCTGTGCATGAAATATACAGAGATAATTGGAACAGAGGAATGATTGTGAGGGATTTTAATAGGATCAAGACTCTGGTGCATCCTCTCATTTCTTGCTTCCAAGAACGAGAATATTCTCATTGCTTCTGGGAGAATAAACAAGTTTTTCTCCTGCAGCAATTCTCTAGTTAAAGGCTAACCTGTGAAGATGCCCAGGGGCAGGTGCCTCACAGTCCAGACCAATCTCTCTCCTGGTTAGGAGGTGTTTAACTGTGAGTCTCATTTTAGGGACATTACCTCCACCAAATCTGCCCTTGCAGTTGGGCACCTGCCTAATTACCTTGCTGAAACAAAACCTTACAGTTTACCAGATCCCCTCCACTTGGGGTTTTCTCCCACCAAAGGCTGATTTTTTTTGTCTTTTTTTTTTTAATGAACTTTGGATGGCTGGGAAATTGCAGCAGTCACACCTGAGAAAGCTTGGAGCAGGTTCTGGAGCTGCAGGCAGGTTTACCTGGCCCTCAGCACCATGGAAGGGGCTCCCAGGAAGCCTCTCCCTGCCTGCAGAGGCACCTCCTGGTGATGCAGAATGCACTCATAAATAAACCCCCAGGAGTGTGCCTGGGCAGGGCTGGGAGCAATAACACCACTCCAGGCTGTAGAGCCATAAAGATGAGGCCAAAGGGTGAGTGCCTGCAGTAGCAGGGAAGTGCACAGATTTATCTTTCCAACTGCATGCCCTGGAGTGTGCTGGGCCCCTTTAAAGGAGGCCTTTCGTGAAATTATTTGGAAATTCCGGCGCCTCTGGGATGAAAAAAGTGAATAAAAAAGGAGCGTTCCTACTTTTTAAACAATTTAATGCATTTTTTTCTCCACCTCCTTTTTAGTCAGTTAGAAATGAGCTTGCAACATCGAGTACTAAAACAGGAGCTGCTCACTCCTTTAGTATAGATAGAGATGGTGAGAGAAGAGAAAAAGATCCGCGAGAAGGGAGAGGAGATAGTGGAGAGGAGGGAGAAAAGAGAGCCCGAGAAGAAGAGGAGAGAGGGAGAGAGAAGAGAAAGAGAAGAAGGAGAGAGAGAAGTAGAGAGGAATGAGATATAGGGAGAGAGAGGATAGAGAAGAGAGAAGATAGAAGGAAGAGAGAAGAGAGAAAGAGAGAAGAGAGAGAAGAGAGAGAAGAGGAGAGAAGAGGATGAGAGAAGGAGAGAGAGAAGGAGAGAGAAGAAGGAGAGAGAAGAATGATAGAGAGAATATAGTTTATGTCACAGTATATATAAATATGTATTATAATTAAAACGATATCTTCTACAGTTATTTAGATTATTAATAATTATTTATATAATTAATCTTTCTATAATATGATTATATATTCATTTCTATTTATATATTATATATTTATAGAGTCAAACCCTTTATATTTTTGCTTTTCCTCACTCTTCTCAAGGAGCACTTTGTTTATGAAATTATAAATATATATATTAGCATTATGTGTCTGTGTACACAGATACACACAGCATATCTGTGCCTAAATATGTGTGCAGAAAATAACTTATAATTGCTGGAAAACAGGGCCAGAAAAACACCAAAACTTGAAATATCATGGCATTAATGAGGTTGGAGAAGGTCATGGAGTCCATTTGAGCCCCACGTCGAGCAGAGCCCTGAGTGCCACATTCCCTGGGCACAGAGATCCTGTGGGCTCTGGAATTTCTCACCGCTGCCTCCTTTCATTCCACCTTGCTGGGGATGCAGGGAAACCCTGCACCTCCAAGGTCACCTTCTCCCTGATTCCAACCAGAGCTGGGCTTCACCTCGTCCTCTGCAGCTTGGGCTGGGTTATTTGAGATAAAAGCAGCGTCCAGCAGTGCTGGGAGGTGTCACACACCCGTCCTCACCTGCAGGCAAACCAGAGCATCTTCCCCTTCCTGCAGACCCAGCTGGGCTGGGAGTCTCTACTTTGTGACCAGTTTGGGATAATTCAGGGCTGAAAGCGAGTGCAAGGGAGCAGCAGATGAATCTTTTAGGTGCATTGGAGAGCTGAGTGCCAATACCTGGAGTGCCAGCTTGGCACCTCCACCAGAGTCCTGGGATGGGTTTCCCCTGCCTGTCATGCAAAAAGCTCTTTCTTATAAAACCCCAAATGTCCTTTTTGTCAGGAAATAGGGCCAGAGCCGAGGCTGGATGAAATTCCTGTTTAAAGTCAGGTTTTTCATTACCACAGATGTCCCTGTGCAGGTGGATCAGGCTCCTGGATTTATTTATTTTATTATTTATTTACTCACTGCCCTTCCTTCCCTGCAGCCATGTCCAAAACAAGATATCCCATTGGTTTTTCTGGATGTACATAATCAAATCAACTGACTTCTCCCACAGCAGTGAAATAAGGAATTTCACCAAGTAATGGGAAAAAAATTGGCCCTTCAGGGAAAGGAACAACCTCAGAATTTACCAGTGGTCATCCTGAACTTGCTCCAAAATCTGCTCCTTTATCTCCAGTTTGTTCCCTCTTAAGAGAAAGGCAGAGAGAGAATTAAATGGAATATGAACATACTCCTGTATTATCACAGCACAGCACATTCCTCTCTGTCTCTCTCCTCCCTTTCTAACATGAAAATCTCAACCATCCTTCTGTATAAGGAGATTTTTTCTCCTTTGCTGTTCCATTTTTTGCCAGAAACACGGAGTTTCTCTGGCTCTCAGGGCAGGGCTAATTCAGGAGCTGTGCTGTGGCAGCCCAGGCAAGGTTTAAACTCTTGTTTAAACCCAGGGAAGGTTTCTACTCCTGTTCCTGTTTTTAATTCCCTTCTTGTACTTGTTGGAGATGAGGGAACAGGCAGCCAGAATGCATTTTTGAGGGTCTCTAGCATCTTGACACGTCTTAAGACATTTAAATACACAAACTAACTGTTTATCTGGGGAAAAAATGCCCATTACAGCCAATAAAATCAGGGTGCCTGATCCAGAGCCATTCCTGGAATGGGGAGGGGGATTGCTGGATTCATAGGAATGGGAAATTTCAAAATTGTATTAGGCATTCAAATAAATAAAATACCAGAGGAGAACAGGTTTTCCAGCATGTCAGTGGTTTCGACACAGATCATATACAGTTTATCACACGATGTTTAATTTGATGCATTTAATATTTTTTAATTTTAATAATTTAAATTGATAAAATTTAAAATTGTTAAATTGATTTTAAATTGATTTTAAAATTAATAAAAATATTAATAAAATATCAACTTAAGAAACATCAGCAATTTAAATTTTTAACTCCTGTTTAAACCCGGGACAGGTTTAGACTCCTGTTTGAAGCCAGGGAGGGTTTAATTCCTGTTTAAATCCAGGGCAGGTTTAGCTTCTGTTTAAACCCAGGGCAGGTTTAGACTCCTGTTTAAATCCAGGGAGGGTTTAACTCCTGTTAAAAGCTGGGGAAGGTTTGACTTCTGTTTAAACCCAGGGAAGGTTTAACTGCGGTTTAAAGGCAGGGAAGGTTTAAAGTCCTGTTTAAAGCCAGGGAGGGTTTAAAGTCCTGTTTAAAGGCAGGGCAGATTTAACTGCTGTTTAAAGCCAGGGAAGGTTTAAGTCCTGTTTAAGGGCAGGGAGGGTTTAAGTCCTGTTTAAGGCCAGGGAAGGTTTAAGTCCTGTTTAAAGGCAGGGAGGGTTTAAGTCCTGTTTAAAGGCAGAGTCCAGGGCAGCAGCCAGGCTGGGGCTGGGCCTGTATTTACGGTATTTTCCCCAAGCTTTCCATCCTAAGCTCTATTTAATGGAATCTATGCATAGTAAGTAATCAGGTCAGAGAGAAGCAGCATCCCCTGTTTGAGATCAATCGCTGGCTAATACTTTATCTAGGCCACTTTATTATCTCATGCTGATTCCATTCCCATTCTCCTCCTCCTTTGTAGCGTGCACTTCAGCTGTGGTAAAACTACGCCTGGCATACATATTAAAAACATATACCCATTCTATCTGTATGTAAATGGGGGAGGCACAGCTGGATATTGCAGGAGTTTGATTTACTAATAGTTATTATCTGTTCTAGCTGTTCAGAGGCAGGGAGAGTTGCAGAAAACAAGCTAGCGCAGAAATTGCCTTTATGATATCAGTGCCCTGCTTTGGTAATTGTTTAAAATCTCCTCTGTAGCTGCAGATTGTTGGTGCTTTTTTGGGGATTGCTGGAGCCTCGTGGGGAGGGGGTTTTGTTGGTGGTGGTTATTGGAACGAAAGGCGTTGGTGTGAAAAATGCTCTTTGAAACACCAAAAGTCAGGAATGGAGCAGTTATTCTGTTGTGCTCTCCTGTGGAGGCATCAAGGCACAGCCTTTAGGATTTCTCTAGGAAAAATTGGGCAGGGAGAGGCTGCAGTCACCTCCTGCACTCTGTTACTTTTGCCCAGATCTAATGATTCTTCTTCAAGTTGTCAACACAACCGGGAGCTTTTCTCCGACTTAAAATTGAAATTACTGACGTTTCTTATGTCAATATTTTATCAATTTAAATTGTATCAATTTAAACGTCGTGTGATGAATTTGCACATCATCTGTGTCGAAGCCACTGACATGCTGGAAAACCTGTTCTCCTCTGGTATTTTATTTATTTTAATGCCTAATACAATTTTGAAATTTCCCATTCCTGTGCATCCAGCAATCCCCCTCTCCATTCCAGGAACAGCTCTAGATCAGACACCCTGATTTTATTGGCTGTAATGGGCATTTTTTCCCCAGATAAACAGTTAGTTTGTGTATTTAAAAATCTTAAGACATGTGTGAAGAAGATGTTAGAGAATCAAAAATGCATTCTGGCTGCCTGTTCCCTCATCTCCAACAAGTACAACAAGGAAATTAAAAATGTAAGGTTTTAAGAGGCAATATTTTATGTAGCTTTATTTCAGAGGGTCTGCACAGTAGCTAAACATACTTGCAGTTGGTTGTGTTAAACCCCTGGTTTCAGCTCTCAGGAAATACTTTTATGGTTTAAACAAACAAATGGAGGATCAGCATAATCCTGCCTGGGTTTTCATCTAAAGCCCCAGAATAAAGCCAATAAAACACTGCTGCTTAGGTTTGTCAATAAAGGGCTTTCCCCCCGTGGTATCACTGAGGAGCCTGGGCTGGGGTTTGGATGCTGGTGGTTTTGGGGATGGAGCAGAGGGCTCTCAGCACTTCCCTTTGCACAAGCACACCCCAGAGATCCTGTGAGACCAGCTGCAGAGATCCTCACTTGTGGTGTGTGTGGTGTGCCCCTGTCCAGATGTTTGGGCACCCTTGCTGAATCACAGGGAGCCAAGAATTTTCCCTCTTTGGCTCCTTTGTTTTATCCTGGGCCAGTGCAGGGTCTCCCATCAGGGCTGGTGAAATTGTCTGTGCTTGGAGCTGTGATGAATGGCCTTGTTTGCAGATGTGCAGCCTCTCCTCTGTCACAAGGATCCCAGTTACTCACTCCATGACAAGGGAGGTTCTGACAGACACCACGCAGCAGCAGATGTGAAGGAAAGGCCTCTCTCCTGGTTTCTCAAGGAAAAAAAGCACAGAGCCAAGTGTTTTAGCTGTTGTAAATATAGAATTGTTTAGGTTGGGAAGGGTTTTTTAGGATCATCCAGTTCAATCATGAAATATATGTGGTAAATAATGAACTGGCTCTTCAGTCTCCCCCTTCAGACAGGGAGTTCTGGATCAAATCCTGGATACACTGAAGACAAATCAGAATTTATATTGAGGCAGAGATTTCACAGCAGGGCTCAGGATGCTCCTGAGTCACTGCGTGCTCAGTATGTCCCTTGCTCAAGGCAGCTTAAGAGGAAAAAAATCTGTGTTTCTTCAGGTGGCAGCCTTGCTCACTGGGCTGAAATTGGGAAAGGTGGGTCAGGGGTATTTCCCCCTCTGTCTTTCAAAAAAAAAAATGGTGGGGGGAAAATCCATCGCTGTCCTTGGGGTGAGTTCCTCTGTGCCCCTTGAGAAACCAGCTCCTGAAATGGAGACATCCATTCTATCAGCATCACTAAATCCAGCAGCCTCCCAAGAGCAGGATGGTGACAGCTTAAGGGGTGGTGCCTTCATTCCCTGCCTGCTGCACCCATTGCCATGGGATCACCCAGTTCCTCCAGCAGATGGGAATATCTGGGAATAATATCTGGCAGTAAAGGGGAATATTCCCCTCCTACCATGCCCTAGAGCTGCACAAACCAGCAGCACTTCCCTGTGAAATGTGAAAAGGAATAACTCGAGTTGGCTCAGAGAGGTGTTGAAAATCTAAGGAAATTGGACAAAAACAAACTGGCAACAGCTTAGAGGGCTACAGTTCATATTTTTTGGTTACTTGAGTCTCCTGGGCTTTGCAGTTTAATTTGAGCAAATGTTTCATTTGGCACTGCTGGTTGTTCAGTCGTTCTCCAGGCACAGGGACAAATATTTACATCTCACTCATTTTGGTTGCAGAATTGCAAATCTTTCAATTACTGGATATTGAGAAGTTGTGCCTTTGCCTCGTTGATGTTTTATGTCAGCTGTCTTCCTTACGTATTTATTTTGAAAAATTGAGGGGAAAAAAAAAATCTGTTAGCAGTTCCAAAATAATATCTTGTAAATCCCAGAATACTGTCCTTTCTATCCATTCCAAATCCAGCAAGGAATTTGCTCTAACAGGCAACTGTTGAAATCCACGTGCAGCTTTTATTTGTGTAATGAAATTGGCATTTTAAACCTGTTCAGACACTCGGCATGGATTGAAATGGCTGGTGCTGGTGCAGCTACATGTGGGTCTCTAGTCCAATTAGCACCTCAGGACACTCCTGCAGTATTAAATAAGAGTAATAATTGCCTATGAATAAGCAGAGTAGAAAGCAGGAGATAGAGATATGGCTTCTTAGTGACCTGTGTGCATTATGCCTCAAATCCTTTAATCAGATTTGTGCCGCTTGATTCTTCCATCCGCAGAAATTCTGCTGGAGGATCAGGGCCTAAAGTAGTAAAAAATCAATTAATACGACTTTCTAATTTGTGCAGTTGACAAAAAAAAGGGGGGGGAAAAAAAAGACTGCATAATAGGGGACATTTTTCTCCTGAAGAGGGGCCGTGCTGAAAGATTTTTTAATTGGATTTTCATTGTGATTGACAGCGCTTGATGATGACAGTAACTTTATTTGGCCGGACTGTTAGAGTCCCTTGTTCGGGGTGGTTTTTTTCCCTTTTTTCCCCATCAAAGGCCTTTTTTTCCCCTCGGTGGCGTTCCCGGCGGAGAGGCAGAGTTTGTGAAAGAGCCTTTTAGCACCTTTGTTGCCGCCATCCCTGGTGACGATTGGGCCCAGCTGGTTGCGGGCCGCGAAATGCTCCTCTCACAAAGAGAAATCTCCCCGGCCTCCATCATTTTAAGAGCTCCAGAAACCTGTTGAGGATTAGAAGTAGCTTTAGATGTGAAATGAGTGTTAAGTATTAGTAATCGGGAGATTAGGGCCCCGGGGACAACGGGAGATAAACAACCGCAATTAAGGCAAATCTGCCAGAGTAAACAAAATTGAGCAGAAACAGATGCCCTCGCCATTTTGGGGGATTGATTGGAGGGCACCGAGGAATCGATTTTTGTCTTGTTTACACTTCCAAACCCCGGTGATAAACTGGGAGGCTAAATATTTCATAGCGCCTGATTTTAGTTAATTTTTCTCGGCTCCTCACAGTGACCAGGCCCGGCCTCGCTCAGCCTTCACAGGGAGCAGCTAATTGCCTATGAAGGGCCCCTGTGTTTAAATGGGCTTGACAGGAATTTAAATTTTGTTTCAATCAACCTCTGCGCTCGCAGCCTGCTCCAGTTTCTAATTTTTAAATTAAACATGATTTCTTTTTTATTTATTTTCCTTTTTCGAAGCCGCGGCCTGCCCCCCGGAGCCGGCTGCTGGCGCTTCCAGCCGGGGCAGAGCTGGCAGCGCGGCTTTATTCAGGCCGAGACCCCAAAACACAGCCCAGAAAAAGTTCCTTGTCCCATCCTGGTGCATCTGCCTGCTCGGATTTGGTGGGAGAGGCTGGGGAAACGCTCAGCTGTAAATCAGGATGAGCCCGTGCCAGGTTCCCAGCAGGGAAAGGAGAGGCTCCCCTGGATTAAAATGCAGCTCTGAGCGTGGAAAGGGTGCTGGTGGCCTCGGTCCTCGTTCCGTCACCTTGGGAGGGATTCAAAGGAATTGATATGTTTTTCCCCAAGCCAAGTCGTAGTGATGTATTTTGCTCTCTCTGTGCTTTCAGCAGGGCTCTGTGTGTGTTTATTCCGGCATTGTTTCGTACCTGAGCTGTCTCTGCTCCTCAGACGAGGGGATTTGGCAGCGCCTTCCCCTCCGTCATTTAATTCTTTATTAATAGAGTCCCTTCCCAGAGCCTGCCAGACACAGGGATGTGGTTCTGCACTCTGTGCAGGCAGCGTGCAGCCATGGAATGCAGGATGATCATAGTGGTACTTCTAAAAACAACTTGTTCATTTGCAGAAACTTCATCACAAAAATGCTAACGAAGTACGAGCTGTTCCATTCTCCCTTTTTGCTTCCAGCCACATCATTTTCGGGTTTTTCTTTTTTTGCTTTTGTTAATTGTTGTTATTTGTGCGTGTGTGCACGCAGCATTTTCTTCTCCAAGGTTTGGGTGAAAAACATTTAGGAGATTGTTTCAGTTTACTTCAGCTTAGTAATTTGCCTAGCAAATTTATTTTTTTTTTCCCAGTAGAAAAACTTGGGGAAAACAGTTGTTTTCTTCACCCTTCCCCCCGAGTCTAGGGGAGCACTTAGTCCTTGTTTGAAGGAAATTCTGTATCGGCTCTGAATTCCTGACGAGCTCTGTGTGGTGGCACTGAGACCATCCCTGTGCAGGAGCTCAGGACACTTCAGCAGGTGCAGCTCCACCAGAGTTCAGGTCAGGTGTGCCTTTCTGGTGTGAATCTCTGCTCTTTCTGAGCCCCACTCTCTCATTCCCATCACAGCCAGGTCTTGAAGCTCACGAACTGAATCGATTTCAAATGAAGCCCCTCCAGAAGATGTGCTCCAGGCACACACCTAATGAGCTCCAGCTACTAATGGGCACTGAGGCCACAGACCAGACCAGAGCTGGGCAAAAGTCAAACCTCTTCCATCCCCAAAATGTTGCACCGAGCGTTTCACTCAGCAGAGCTGCTTCTGCTGTCGACAGCTTGCTAATGTTGACAGACTCCATCAGCCTTGGGCCACTCTCCCCATTCCTCCTCTGCAGCTCTCCTCAACCTCAGCAGCACTTGCAGAAGTAAACTCCAATTAGATTTCGGTTGCTCTCGTTTGTTTTAAGAGTTTTTAAGAGTCATAACACAAAAAGTGAAGTACCTTTGCTGGGAGCTGGCTGGTGTTCAGCCGAGCAGCGCGGGGAGTGCCAAGGACAGTTACTGCTTTAACAACAAATACCAAAAGCAAAGCTGCTGTGGAAAGAATGATCTGCAGATGGGCAGATAGATTCCTCTGTGCCACAGCCAAACCCTAAACCCTGCAGTAAATTTCAGGCCGGTCTTTGCCACAGGAAGGGAGCAAACAGCAGAGCCAGGGTCCTGCAGGAGGAGGGGGTGAGGAGTTTGAGGTCAGGGCCAGCTGGGGAGTGGAGCTGCTCCAATTCCTGCTGTTCTCACCTGAAAAATTCCCTCTTGACCCTTTGTCTGGTGATGAGTTGCCAGCTTGGACACATCAGTCAAGTGCACAAGGGGTCTCTGAGATCTGTTTTGGGGTCACCAGCTGTCCAAAGCCTGGAAAAATAATACTTTCATCATAATGAAGAATCTGTATTGCTGTTTAAAAATGGAAATTCGGGTGAGGTGTGTAGACATTTGCTGTTCAGGTTAGGGTGTTGAGGTCAGAGTTAAAGTGTTCATCCTCTTGGTCCATCCATCAGGCCTGGGGACTGTTGTTATTTGAAGACAATTTCTGTAAATTGCAGGAGAGTTTTGGTGCCTCAACAAAACTAAACCAGCTGAAAATCGCTTGCAATTAACTTTATCTTATAAAAAGGAAAAGTGCATTGGTAAAAGTCAAATCTACAAACAAATAATAGGGGACAGAAGTACTTCTCAAAAAAAAAAAAAAAAGGATAAGGAAGAAATATAACCCCAAGGCTTCAGTGCTTAGTTGTGTTATCCATTTATCTTTGCTTTGCATCATCTTTTCACTGTCTCACATATCATCAGAGGGATAAAATCATTAGTGTGCTAATCTAGGTAGCCATAGTTCTAAGGCTGACCTAGGCTAATCTGCCTTTGCAATTTCAAGAACTATGTTTGACTCCTCTGAAAGTAACCTTAAATTGTAGTCTTGTAAGAATTCCAGAGCTGTATCCTTCACTCCTTCTCCTAATGAGGTTATGACCAAATGCTCATTATAATTGCTTTAGACTCCTTTTAATTTTCAAGCTTATTAATCATAAGAAGAGTTATTTAAAATTGCATAAATTAATCTTAGATTAAAAGCCCATCAAAGCCTCGAAACAATTAAGAATAAGTAGGATTTCCCTGGGGCAGCAAGTTTTATTTTAATAGTGTAGTCAGGTGGATATCAGAACATTGAAGTATGGTAGTGATTAATGTATGCAAAATTTAAATGAGAGTTTTTAAATGGCAAATCTAAATCACATATTGACCTAACTGTAGGCTTTAACTGCATTGTCTGTCATATATTTAAACTGTTTAGTAATCAACATTTTAATTACAGTGTATGTTAGGGAGGCCATGCAACAAACAAAACTCCCCACTTCCCGAGTGGAGCTGCTCAGCAGGCTGGGCTCTGCTCTCAGCTCAGCAGCCAGGAAGGAGCAAAACTTGCAGGAAAATAACCAGACTTGGTTTGCCCCGGGGATGTGTTCTTGTTCCTGCCTCATCTCCAGCCAGAAAACGCCACTGGTCCGTGCTGGGAGTGCTCAGGGTTGGATTGGAGCAGCCTGGGCTGGTGGAAGGTGTGGAAGGGGAGGACTGGGTGGGTGTTAAGGTCCTTCCAGCCCGTGACTAGGGGTGCCATGGTCCTGTGATGCCTTGGTTTCACCCCCTGCTCTGGGGCTTTGTCTCCAGCACCAGCTGAGCAGCTCTGGGGGTGCTGGAGCCTCTCTGGCTCAGCAGGCGCAGTCCTTGCCCTCAATAGTCTGAGGACAGAACAGTGAGAGAGAACTGGGCCAGCAAACCTCGCTCCCAGATCAGGCACAGTCCCAAGGAGGAGCTGCAGTTTTAGGGTTAAGCTCAATCTGAGATCTGCAATCCCATTTGGAAGAGACAAGGAGGCTGCAGCTGACCTTGCTGCAGCTTTGGGACGCTCTTGGCAGACACACAGACTGAGCCTCCCAGTCCCTGCTGTTCCAAGCACTTCAGGTGCTCACACTTCCCTTAAAAGGGTTTAAAAAAACCCTGAAATTTCAGAAGGAAAACAAGAGATGGAGCAGCTGGCTCACACTTGAGTAGTGTCCTGCAGGGTCCTTTCACCCGTGGGTGTGTTCTGTGTCTCTGTAGATCCAGGTGTGCTCAGCCTCCAGAGTTCTTACCCCACTCAGGCCTCAGAATCTGCGTGGAGCATCCCCTGAGGATGCCCTGCCACCTCCTGTGCCTGTGAATTAACCGTGTTTGGGAGTCTGCAGTGAGAGAATTGGCCTGAGGATTCCTCGCTGCTATTCCTGGCTGTGGGAGCCGCAGTTGGATACTGTGGATAGCTGGCACAGATAATTAGAACAGCTTTTAGTGTGGCTTGTCCTTGGAGGCAGCAGCTCGAGATGGAAAATCCTCCAGCACTGGAGGCAGGGCTGCAGTGATGAAATCCTGACACATGCTGAGGGCACTGCAGGGGTCAGTTCGGGGTGCTTAGGGTCACTCAGCACTTGGTGTTTCCAGGAATTCTGGGAAGCTCTTTGGGTCGCCCAGCACTTGGTGTTTCCAGGAGTCCTGGGAAGCTGGTGCAGCTCCAGAGCTGAGCTTTGTGTTTGTCTTGTTGGAGGTGGAACTTGTCTCCCATTAAACATGAGGATGGGCAGGATTTCCCCTCAGATCCATGCCCTGAGTTCATACAAGAGCTGTGCACAGCACAGGCACCTCAGGAGCAATGGGAGAACCAACTGGGATGTGCTGCTGGACAGCCAGGTTGGAATTGTTTGGAGTTGGAGGGATGAGCTGCCAGCCAGGCTTCCCTGATTTAACATTTGCTCCGTGGCCTTCTTTGAACAGAGCACCTGGAGTGGGGGAAGGCCTGGAACATCCTCCTGCTCTGGGAGCAGCAGGGATTTGGTGGTTTGCTCATGTTTCACATGGAGTTGGTGCTGGCAGGGCTGGAATTCTGCTTGGGTGAAACAGGGCTGGAATTCTGCTCGGGTGAAACAGGGCTGGAATTCTGCTCGGGTGAAACAGGTGCAGGGGCAAAGCAGATCCCAGGTGTCCAACAGAGAGCTGGGTCAGAGGATGCTGCTCCCATTCCCCACTCCTGCTGCCAGGGAGGAATTAGGGAATGGCAGGGAAGGGGAGCAGGCTTCCAGCTTGCACTCTGTTCTTATCAGGAGCTGTGTTTTGGGCAGGAAAAGCTGCATCTGGTGCATTCAGGGCATGCCAACACCACCCAATAAACTGCTGCATCTTCCTCACCCCCCCTTTAAAAACCTGCAAGTTAAGCAGCGAGTGAGCTTCCCTGAGAGCAGCCTGCAGCCAGCAGTAATATTTATTTTCTCTATTTGTTTTAAGCCTGGGAAGGCTGTGGTTTCCTGCACACTGTCCTGATGGAGCCCTGCCCAGCGAGCGTGCAATGCCCCCAGCCCTAATGTGCCATTAATGATAGGTTAATGTACAGTATAATGTTTTTTGGACTCTGGGTTCATTACACTTCTGAGTGCAAGGTCCTTCTGCAGAGCGCCCAAGGTCCCATTGCATTATATCATGCAATAAAAATACCCTTTTCATATCACACACTAATAAACTGTATTTGAAATGCTGTCTGAGGGCACGGCCATTGTCTTGATAGGCTGTGGCTGCAACAGTTGGGATCTTTTTTATTGTGGTTTTTTGTGGTGGTGAGTTCAGAATGTTTTAAATGGAAGGCATGACTTGTCTGTGCTGCTTGGTGATAAATGGAGTTCAGGCTGGGAGGGTTCCTGGAAAAAGAAGTGTTAAAAGGATGGCACCACTGCAGCCAGTGCAGTGCCACTCATTTCCCACCCTTCCTTGCATAAGCATGAGGAATTTTATTATCATTTTTAATTGGCTGCCCTCCCCAGTCAGCCTCTCACTATACCAGGGGAAGAAAATAGAAGGAGGTGCTGGAGTGGGTTAGATGTCAGGGATTCAGGTTCCTGCCATGGTCTGTGCCCCAGGAGCACCACCCTGGGGAGGAAAATCTCTCCTTTTTGGTGATTTCCAAGGAAATCTGTGTCTGACTGGCATTTCACACTGGGAATGGGCTTTGTCACCATTCCAGGCTGGTAGCTGCCTGTTCCATGGACCTTTAGAGCAGTCTGGCATAAACACTGACACCTTTTGTGCCTGAAATCCCAGGCATTGCATGGGGGGCAGTGCTGGTGGTCTGCCTGTCCTTTGGCATTGGTCTGAGGCTCTCCTGAAGCTCTGCTCTTCCCTGGATTTGTGTGTGAGGGGCTGTGGAATTGTTACCTGTGCTTTAGACTGAAGGGATTTGGGGCTGTGGGTGATGATTTTGTATCCCAGAGGGAATTTCATCCACCTGGAGCAGAGCTGCACTCTCCAGGTGGGCACTTGGAGCTGGAAAAGGCCCATGGACCTGCAGCCCTGCCCAGGGTGCCATGCAAGCTCTGTGGCACTAAGCTCAGAGGTGGGTTATTATCAGAAACAAAGATTTTTTTTAGGCCAGAGGAGAAGGCCATGAAAGCAAATTGCTGGATTTTAGGGGTAGATAAAATGATGGAACTTTTACCCCTGAATAATGTGGATTTAATTGACTGGGCTAAGTGATTGATGGTTGGTGAGCACTGAGTTGGAATTACCAGGGCTCTGTGTGCAGGGGGGCACTGCCCTTTTAATTTCCTGTCAGGTATTTAAATCCTTCACCTCCCCCTCTGCCAGGAGCTGCCCTGTGAAAGAGTTAAACCTGTCTGGTGGGACACTGCAACTCGAGAAATGTACCCTTTATCAAGAGAACCAGAAGAGACAAGTTCATTTAAAGAGCCTGGTTTGTCATTGTTTATCTCATTTTCGGGGTTGACACACAAAATTAGGCTGCCTGACACTCACTGGGGGCCAGCCCTGGCCCTGTCCTGCCTGACCTTTGCAGCTCCAGGCTCTGCAGCAGCCTCTTCCCACTCCCTGCAGGATTCCCAGTGCATCCCACTGAGCCAGTAAGGAAAACCACTTTGGTGCTGGATTTTCAACCTCTCTCCTGCTGGCTGTGCTGAGTTCCAGGTATTTTTTAAGGCTGAGTGTTTAAAAACCTGTTTCCCTCTGGCTGTCCTGAGTTTTAGGTATTTTTAAGGCTGAGCATTAAAAAATTGAGAAGGAGGTGATTACTGCACACCAGCACCAGTAAGAAGAACCAGTCTGGTGCTGGATTTTCAACCTGTTTCCCTCTGGCTGTGCTATTTCCAGGTGTTTCTAAGGCTCAATGTTTAAAAATTGGGAAGGAGGTGGTTATTTTGTAGTTGTGAACGTGCATAGGAGTCTGAGGAAGCCTGAAATACACAGGGATGGGATCATGTGTCCCCAAAATAAAGCTGTGCATGCCACAACAGGCAGGGAAACCTCACCAGAGCTGGAACTGGTCCCTGCAGCAGAAAATGCATTTCAGGTTTCCAGACATTTCCCTTTCCTCAGTGTTCCCTTGCAGTAAATCCCTGCAGGAATATTTAAGCCCAGCAGGTTGCTGGCTTTGGGTGAGAGCAGCAGCCTAAATGCAGGGACAGCCTGGGGGTGAGGGGGCTTTGCCTGCAGGGTCTCTCCATCCTAAAGGGGAAGGGACTGGCTGGAATATTGGGGTTTGATTGCCTCAGAGCATCTGCTCTGCCCTGTCTGTGCCCCCTGATTGTTCTCTGCTGCTTCTCTCTGGTGTCCTTGGCTGTTCTGTTGGAGAGGTGAAACAGCTGCTTCTAGGCTGGGCTGGAGATAAAAGCATTTCTCTTATTCCTGCACTTTTCCACCCAAAACCACCCCAGTGCTGGGCAGAACACCTCACCCTGTCACTCCCTGCCTTGTCCAGAGTCCCTCTCCAGCTCTCCTGGATCCCCTTTAGGCTCTGGAAGTGCACGTGAAGGATGCACGGGGAGTTGTTAAGGAGAGGAATTTTAGGACATCACACACATTTGCAAGCAGAGGAGCAGATTAACAGGGTTTCTTTGGGATAGCATTTCACCCAAGCACCATTCAGCAGCTGCTCAGCTGCCCTGGAAAGGGGCTGGCTCAGAACACAACGAGAAAATGGAATGTCAACAAAAAAAGAAGAGCATTTCCAAGGGGTCTGGGCTGCCTCTCCCTGCTCAGGACAGACCCACGGGGAAATCCACTGCTCTGGGTCAGTGCTTTGTGAGGTTTGTGCTCCAGGAGGGCTGTGTGTCTGTCTGTGTGTCCTGGCTGACCCTGGCTGTCCCTTGCAGGGCCACCCCTTCGTGGTGCAGTACAACGACGGCAATGCCGAGGTGGTGTCCATGTGGGTGTGCAGGATGCTGGAGGAGCGGCGAGCCCAGGGAGCCCAGTGAGCCCTGCAGCACCCCAGGGGCTCTTCCCACACCAGGATCTCCACCTTTGGACTCTCTCTTTATCCAGATCCAGGATTTCACTCCAACTGTTTCCTAGAAGCATCAACAAAATCAGGGTGTTTGTTGGCTGCCTTTTCCTCATCGCCACATTAAGGAATTTTCTTAATTGTTTCTTTTGTTGCTGAGCAATTTCCAGGTTTATCTTCAGTTATACTGTACACAGCCTTAAAGCAAGTATTTTATATCTCTATTTTTGGGTTACTGAATGTTCTGTTTCCTGACTCCAGAGTATTTTTTAACTGTTGCTCCTATCCAAGTGTCCAGAGGATTTCCTGACGAGTTGGTGGCTGGCTCTGAGTGCAGGCAGCCACTAAATACTGGGTTTAAGTGTAAAACAAAAGCAAACAGATGAAAAAAGAGAAGTATCTGGGCTTGCTCACCCTGTGAGGAGGTGAGGGGTGCCAGGAGGGTCAGCATCACACCAGTGAGTGACTGGGAATGCCCTCTCTGCTCCCAGTGCCAGCTGCTGGGACATGAGGAGCACCCGTGGTCAGGCTCTGCAGGCTGATCCCTGAAGCAGAGAGGGTTTGCTGAGCTGGAAAAGGGGAGGTGAAAGAGGACAGGACTCTGCTCTGGAGCCAGGCTGGGAGAGCTGGGAATGTTCCCCTGGAGAAGGGAAGGATCCAGGGAATCCTCAGAGCCCTTCCAGGGCCTGAAGGGGCTCCAGGAGAGCTGGGGAGGGACTGGGGACAAGGGATGGAGGGACAGGAGCCAGGGAATGGCTCCCACTGCCAGAGGGCAGGGATGGGTGGGATATTGGGAATAATCCTTCCCTGGGAGGGTGGGCACGCCCTGGCACAGCCGTGGGTTCATCCAGGTCAAGCACAGGCTCCAGGTTTGGTGTTCCAGGAGAAAGGAATGGTTGCGGTGTCTCTGCTGGGTGTTCCTGGCTCCTGCCATTCCTGGGGACATTTCCACAACAGACCAGCACAGGTTGAATCAGTCCTTGTGTAAAAATGCTTATTAAAAGGAAAAACAAATAAACCATGGATGTGAGAGGCAGGTTTGGGGTGAGTGAGTTGGGTGGGAGGAGGTTGGGGTTTGTTTGCTTGTCTTTGCATTAGAAATAAACTTTTGCTAAAAAATAAAAAAGACTCAGGTGGTTTATTCTCTACCAGCAGCTTCACCCCCCCCCACACACACAATTCAGTGAATTATTCCTCCCGAACCACTGCAAATCCTAAATGTTATTCTGGAAGCAGCCTGGAAAAGACTTTGCTTTCCTCCCTTGGAGGGATCGTTTGTCTTCTTTTGAAGTGTAGAGGTTGCAGGCATGAACTTACAGACTAAAGTTTGTCTTAATTGCTCTGATGTCACAACCTCGCTGGCAGATAACAGGCAATGAATGAGCCTCAGCCCCCGTTCCTCCAGGTCCTGTTGCTAAAGTGAGACAAATTCCCTCCCTGTGAGCCAGGCAGGGCGGCGGCAGCGCTGCCATTTATTTATCCCTAACAGTTCCAGCAGCTTGCCCTGGATAAAAGGGCTCTCTCTCCCTCTCTCCCTCGGATTTGGTTTAAAACTCAGCAGTCCCAGGGCTTTTCCTGCTGCTTTTCCTGCCAGGGATGTTGGGAGGGGAGGACTCACCCTGAAAATCCATGTGGGACGGAGCTGGAGAAAACCTCCTGGTTAAAGCAGGGATGAGTCCGGGGGAATCTGGGGCTCCATCCCCTTTCCCCTCCCAAATCCTGGGATTCAGTGCAGCCAGGGATCTGCCCGTCTGCCCCTTCCCAGCAGAATCTGAGAGGATGGGGCTGTGATCCATTTGATCCCTGGATACCTGAGAGGGCAGAGGAGGAAGTTTGGGATTCAGCAGCTCCTCTCAGCCTTGCAGGCATTCCCAGCTGAGACCTTCCCAACGCTCCCACTCCTGCCTGGATGGGGGTCTGGGGCTGGTTTGTCCCCACATGGACCCCAATTCCTGCCACAGCTGAGGGGGAGGAGGAATGTGGGAAATCTGGCCAGGATTGAGCTCACCCACATCCTGAACCCAGGCCAGGCTCCTCTCCCTGCACCAAGAACATCCCAGTCCCTGTCTGTGCCCTGTGGGATGCAGGTGAGCCTGGCATGGGGCACCCAGCAGTGCAGGAACCCCCAAACCTGCCCCAAGGGATCCCCCCGGGATGCAGCACCACCGGGCTGCATCAAATCCTGCCTCAGGCACTCCCTCATGGCCTTGAGGTGGCCAGGACACGAAACACGCCCCGGGCTCTGCTTCTGTGTAACGTCACCCTGTTCCCAAAATGTCCAGGGATGGGAATGAAGCTCCAGGGAGGTTTTCCTGGAGTGCTGGCTGCTGGGAAGGGGCTCAGCAGTGCTGCTCTCCCCGCAGGCAGGAGCTGACCCACACCTGGGGCTGCCCAGGGATGGTTTTTCCCTTTCTCCTCTTCCCTGCTGTAATTTTTTTGGGGTTTGAATCGTGGCATTTCTTGGCTGGAAAGGTTGCAGGGAAAGCAGCAATGTCACACCCTAGAGCTGAGCCCTGCTCAGAGGATGGCATCGGGGCGTGCTATTAATTCAGCAGAGGATCCCACAGATGCAGAGTGACCCCCCCAGTCCCACTCCTCACCCCAGCAGCTCATTTAGGGCTCCCCCTCCTCTGTCTCCCCTCCTGTAACCTCAGTGATGATGATTCCCATGGGAGTGTGGATGTGGGGAAAACGGAATATGTCCCATCTGTGCCAAAACTTCCAATATTTTCCACATTTCCCTTTCCCACCGCCCGGCAAAGAGAAGAGCCCCTGGAAGATCGCCTTTAAATCAGCACAGAATTAGAAAATATTTTGTTTCTCGTATCCCGTGGCCAAACCCAGCCGGCTGTCAGCATTCCAAAGGCAAAGCGCCCGTCTTTGTTTTCCGAAGAACAGCCTGAACAGCCGGGAGGGAGAGAGGCGGGGCTGCCAGGGGTCCTTTACCTGTCGCTGTCCCTCGGCTCCACGGGGGCAGTGTGGTGGCGTTAATAACTGAGCCATGGCCGGGAACAGCTCTCGGGAGCTTCATTTGATCCCTGGATACCCGAGAGGAAAACCAACGGGAGGGCCGGAGCTGGGAGTGGCGCGGGTGCTTCCCTGCTCCCCGGTC
This sequence comes from Serinus canaria, assembly GCF_022539315.1. Classification (NCBI taxonomy): domain Eukaryota; kingdom Metazoa; phylum Chordata; class Aves; order Passeriformes; family Fringillidae; genus Serinus; species Serinus canaria. The sequence goes on along the minus strand of NC_066324.1, from coordinate 1,589,247 downwards.
CTGCGGGGAAAGTTCACCTGGAAAGGGATGGACGAGGGGAGTGTGCGGGCAAAACCTGGGAATTTGGGGTTTTATTAGGGAAAAAAACTCCTGCAGGGAGCCAAATCCACTGGTGGAGAGCGAGAGCTGTGGGAGAAGCGGCTCGGCGGTGACAGAGAGGGCGAGGAGGGGGCGATGCCACCTCGGCTCTGTGGCCTCCGCTGTGCCCCGTGCCCAGCGCTGCCCCGGGCAGGACAGTCCGGGAGCCACCAGGACAATCTGGGCAGGACAATCCGGGAGCTGCTCCGGGAGCCCCTGGAGCTGCAGCTGGGCTGGGCAGGGACAGGAGGGACAGGAGGGGCAGGGACAGTCCCAGGTGGCGGCTCCGCTCTGCGGGGGCTGCTCCTGGGGCAGGGCACACACACAGAGCCCCTTCGGGCAGGGAACAGGAGAGGCGAATCCCGCCTCCAGGATGCTCCAGGGGCCCTCGGGCTGCTCAGCTTCTCGGACACATCTCCGTGCTCTTCATCCCGCTCCCGCTGGGATGTGACACCCGCAGAGATAAACACACAGAGAAACCCGGGGACACCCCTGGGGAGCCGTCCTTGCCCAGCTGCCACGGGCCGGCCCATCAGGGCACAAACACAGCCCAGGTGCCCCCAGTTACCCGGGAGCCTCAGAGGATCCAGCTGTGCCCCTCTGCCCCCGGGCAGGGTATTTATGGTGCCTCTGCCTGCGGAGCCAGGTAGGAAGTAGCTCGTGTCCCAAATGCCGCAGCTGGGTGGGGAGCGATGTCCCCGCGGGGACAGCCAGGCCTAAGGGGTCTCCAGGGGAGGACCTGGAGCCCGTTGAACGATGGTGAGGTCCTGAGCTGTAACCGGGGTTTTAGGATATCTCATCTTCAGCATTCCCGGGGGGCCTCGCAGGCACCAGAATTTGGGGGGGTGTCCTCCAAACTTTCTGGCCTCCTCCTGCTCCCCCAGCTCACCAGCCTGGACTGGGAAAAGAGAAATTTAAAATCTCCTATTGCAGTATTTGGTCACACCGAATAAAAAAAAAAAGGTTGTGCAAGCTGCTCTAGAGGAAGGTGTCCCTGCCCATGGAGGTGGGGTTGGAACGAGAGGAGCTTTAAGGTCTCTCCTAACTCAAAGCAGCCACAGCGAGCCTGTGATCCTGCGCCTTTCCCGTCGGGAAGCTGCAGCCGGAGCTGCAGGAGCTGCGCTGACCCGGGGCTGCGTTACCTTCAGCAGAGGCTCTGTCCATAAAGCACCCTGCGCGCCCAGGACAGGATTTATGGATTGAGCCTTCCCCGCTGCGGCTGCTCCCGGCGCCGGGCCCGCGGCGCAAGTTCAAGGTTTGTCAGAGCCGGAGAGCCCGGGAGGTGTTTAATGGCAAATGGATGTCTGGGGCTTTTATGGGCAGCAGGAGGAGGAAAACAGGAAAACTTCCCCGCGGCCGAGCAGAGCTGCCAGCCCCGCGCAGGTGAGTGCGGCTCCATCCCGAGCGGGCTCGGCACGGCTCGGCACGGACTGAAGCGCTGCCCTCGCCTCGTCCCGCTCCATCCCTGCCCCGTGCTCGGCTCCACACGCTCAATCAAGCCGTGCCTATCGATCCCGCGCTCCTCCGCAGCCGCTCCGGCCCAGGAAAACCGGGGAGGTTCAGAGGCGCAGGGAGGGCTTGGGGGCCACAGAGGTGAGGGGAGGGCGACAAGGGGACAGCAGCTGCGGGCTTGGGCCTGGGGCACGCCGGGGAGAGCCGGGGCTGTGTTGTGGGGATGGAGGGTGTGTGGGGTGTCATGGGGGGCACGGAGGGGGGAATGATGGAGGCTATAGAAAAAGGGGGTGCACAGACACGGGATGCGCGCTGGGAGAGCCGGGATGCACGGAGAAAGTGCAGCGGGGCGGGGGTCAAGTGTGCCCAGCCCTGGGAGGGCATCGCGGGGCGCGCCGAGAGGAAGCCCCAGGCTCCCGGAGCCCCGCACGGCTCCCGCTGCTCCCCCCGGCCAGCGGGGGCTCAGCAGCCGGGTCAGGCGGAGTGTGCCCGGCCTGCAGAGAGCCGCCGCCCGCTCCCTTTGTCAATGTCCAGTAATTAAAATGTCACCGTTTAATTTTCAGGCCTCTCGGAGCAATCTTTTGCTAATAAAGAGTCTAATCGAAACGCTCCTTCCCCCGCCTCGGCGGGAAGGGCCGCGGAAGAGGCTGCGGAGGTGCAGAGCCGCCGCGGATCGATGGAGAGAAGCCCGGATTGATCGGCCTCTAAAATTAAATTTATTGGGGTCATGGTTTTATATGGTGCTGATACAACTGTTAAATGGGGAACATTCATTTCCAATAGGAGGCGTTTATTAAACTTCCACTGAATTAGACCGCCGTGATTTATGTGGCAATCTCGGCTCAGCCCTCCAGGAGCGCGGGGCCTTCCGCGCCCGCCACGCGTGATTATTTATTTATACACCCGTGACACGGCTCCCTAAGTTTTAACCTAAATTATCCACCGGCTTCGTCTGCCAGCGGCACCGGCCCGGGGAACAGGGAAGGATGCGGGGTCCCGTCGGGGCGCTGCGCCCTCCGCGCCCCCGGCCCCGGGGGTGTCCCCGGGGGGGGTCCCCGGTTTGGGGGGCGGCGGAGCCCGCAAACGTCCCGGCTCTCGTGTGCGGCGATCGTTGAGCGTTAATTAGAAATTCATTACAATTAAAAGCCGCGCGCACACGCCTTAATTACATCTGATTTTTAATTCCGAATCCGTGTTTACACAGTAAGCGAGACGTACCTCCTGATTATCCCCAATACTCTTTATACTGTACTAATTATGTAAATTAAACCTAATTAACTGACAAAAACTGCAGTCAATTCAACTGTTAAAAGATACGGCGGTTGCGAGGAGCGGGGAGCGCGGCCGGGGCGGCGGGGCCGGGGTCGGGCCCGGGGCCGCTCCCCTCCCCGGGGCTCCGCGCGGCCGTCGGGGCGAGCCGGGGGCCGCCTCTGCCGCTCCGGGCTCCGGCCGGGCTCCGCGGGCACCGGGCAAGGGCACGGCGGAGGGAACCGGGGCGGAGCCGCGTCCTCCCGGAGCCGCCCCTCTCCTCCCGGCACCGCCGGAACGGCCCCGGCGGTGCCGCCTCGGTCCGCGCCGCCGCCCGCTCCGGGTGCCTCGCAGCCCGGCGCGGCTCCCGCGGGTGTCGAGCGCAGCGGGATCCCCCGAAACGCGGTGCCGAGCGGGGCGGCGGGGCTCGACCAGCGCGGGAGCGTCTCACCGCGCTCCTGCCTCCGTATGGCTGGAGGAGGGGGGGCTGGCGAGGATAAATAATTAAAAGGCGAGGAATAATTACCGGCTCGGGTTGCGATCATTGCGGGAAGGCCGCGCCGCAAGGCCCGGCCGGCAGCGCCCGGTCCGCGTCCCCCCCGACGGGGCGTCCCGGGGGGAGCCGCGGTCGCTGTCCCGCGTGGGAGCGCGGCTGGAGCACGGCTCGGCTGCGGAGGAGAAGGGTGGCTCCGCACCCGCGTTTCGCTCGCGGCGGCTCCGCCGCATCCTCCCGGCGCCGCCGGTGATGGCGGGGAAGGAAGGAGCGGGGGCACACACAAAAGTGATAGCTGGGGGCGATCCGCGCCGTTATTAACTTCTGTTTGATCGCTGTAATTGCGCCGATCGCGGCCGGACGCGATGATTAATTACAGTTTAATTAACGTGGCCGTGACGAGCGCCGCATGCGGGAACCCAATCCCGGCAGGGATGCGGAGAGAGGCCCCCGCCACGCCGGCACGGCCGGCGGACACCGGAGCGCTGGGTCCCCTAAACCGCTCCGCCGGTCCTGTCGGCCGGTCCTGCCGGTGTGGCGTGAGCCCCCGTGGGGAACGAAAAACATGAGCTCGACCCTCTCTGCCTCTTCCTCCCGGCGATTTCGTTGCCGCCCGATGTCCCCCCCTCGGCTCCGGTACCGCTCCCGCACGCGCGCCCCGCACCGGAGCGCGCATCCCGGCTGCGAGAGGGATGCGCGGTAGCAGCGCATCCCCGATTTCGATGGGGTCCCTCCGCCGCTCTCCCCGGCCTCCTCTTTTCGTTACCGCCCGCTCCCCGCACAAACTTTCAACGAGCATCGCTCCCCCCGGGATGGCGGCACCGCGGGAGGCGGGCGCGGGGGGGGGGACACGGGGGCGCGGAGCCCCACGCAGGTGCGGCGCGGGGCTGATGCCCGCTCTTACCTCGGGCTGCCCGGGCGGGTCCCCGCTCGGTGGCGGCCCCCCACGCCCTCCCCCCTCCCGCTCCCTCCCCGTTCCGCCGTGCCTTAAAGCTGCGCCGTGATTGACTGGAGCGCATCGGTGATTGACGGCGGCGGGGTCCCGGAGGCCGTTAATGTAAATATGCTGGTGCTAAGTGGGTGTGTCTTCCCGTTATTTTAGCTGTCACCGGATCAATGTGCAGCGTCTCCAAGTACGGATCCGGATCCTCCCTCGGTGGCGCGGCTGGTCACTCGCTCTTGTTGCATCTCGCCCTGGCGGACGCGGCGGCGGCGGGGCGGGCGGCGGCCCCGAGGCGTCGGTGAAGGGCGCGCCCGCTGCCCGCCCGCCCCGCGCCCCGCAGCTCCGGCTGCCCCGGGAACGGGCTCGCTGCGGACGGGCCCCCCCGGCCGATGGCGGCCCCGGCTCCGGGCTGCGGCCCCTAGTCCCGAGCAGAGCCTGCACGTCCAGCCGGGCTCCGCGGCGCGGTGAGTGCGAGCGGGCGGCGGATGGAGGGGTGGGCACGGGGATGGGGGGGGCCCAAAGCGGGGCGCGTTTTCGAGACTCGTTCCCCGTTATTTTGTGTAATTACCACGGAAGCGGCTTAAGCACCGGGAGCCCTCCCCGCTAAGCCAATTTGCCTGGCTCGCTGCTGCCCTTCTGCTACGTGCGGCGGGTGCTGCCCGCCCCGGCCCCTAATCCGCCCCCGCCTAATCGCCTGCCGGGGACACCGGGGCTCCGGGCCGCCGCGCCCGCCGCCCCGCTCTGCCCGCGGGCACCGAGCGCCAAGTTTGGGCCAGCCCGCTCCGGGGCTCTGGCCCCCGGGACGCGCCGGCCGCATCCTCCGGCGCGTTTCGTTGGAGCCCTCCTAGAGCCCGCCGCAAACCGGCACGGCACGGCACGGCCCGGCGAGCCGGCACAAAGGGAAGGGACGCGGCACCTCCCGGGGACTCGGCGAGGGAGGAAGCCGAGGTGGTGACCCCCCCGGGGTGCCCTTGCCCCAGGCTCCCGGGGCCGCTCAGCCGCGGGGCCGCGCCCGGCCGCCGGATGCGGCAGCGCTCGGTACCGGCGGCCGCGGCCCTGGGGATGCGCTCCGTCCTCGCCGGACCCCGCCTGTCGGGGAGGGTCCTGCGGCAGCGCCCGAGGGGCTCCGGGTCGGGGCCGGCAGCGCCGAGTGAGGAGCGGCTGGGCCGTGAAACGGGGATCGGGCGGGCCGCGGACCGCGGGGCCCCGGGAGCGGCGGGCCGGGAGCGGCGGCGGGGCCCCGGGAGCGCCTCTAACCTGCGCCTTTCCCCGATTTCGTTTTGCAGGGGCGTTTTGGGGGGGAATGGAGGCGATCGCCAGTCAGATGGGAAATGGGAGAGATGCAAGCTCCTCCCCAAATTCAAAGCAAGAGCTGCAGCCGTACCAGGGCTCCAATACCCTCAAGCCCAACCAAGTGGGTGAGACCTCCCTGTACGGCGTGCCCATCGTGTCCCTGGTCATCGACGGGCAGGAGCGGCTGTGCCTGGCGCAGATCTCCAACACGCTGCTCAAGAACTACAGCTACAATGAGATCCACAACCGGCGCGTGGCCCTGGGCATCACCTGCGTGCAGTGCACGCCGGTGCAGCTGGAGATCCTGCGGCGGGCCGGGGCCATGCCCATCTCCTCCCGCCGCTGCGGCATGATCACCAAGAGGGAGGCGGAGCGGCTCTGCAAGTCCTTCCTGGGCGAGCACAAGCCGCCCAAGCTGCCCGAGAACTTCGCCTTCGACGTGGTGCACGAGTGCGCCTGGGGCTCCCGGGGCAGCTTCATCCCGGCGCGCTACAACAGCTCCCGGGCCAAGTGCATCAAGTGCAGCTACTGCAGCATGTACTTCTCCCCCAACAAGTTCATCTTCCACTCCCACCGCACCCCGGACTCCAAGTATACCCAGCCCGACGCCGCCAACTTCAACTCCTGGCGCCGCCACCTCAAGCTTAGCGACAAGACGGCCACGGAGGAGCTGTCGCACGCCTGGGAGGATGTCAAGGCCATGTTCAACGGCGGCACCCGCAAGCGGACCTTCTCCCTGCAAGGGGCGGCCGCCGGCGGGCCCGGGGCCGGCTCCCCCGCCGCCAAGGCCGCCCTGCACCCGCCGCCGCCGGCAGGCCCCGAGCTGGCCCCGGCGCACAAGAGCCTCCGGTGCAGCGGGCAGGAGGCGGCGGGCGAGCGCGGCGCGCTGGGGCTGGCGGCGGCGGCGGCGCACGGCGGGGCCGCGGGCGCGCACAGCGGGGCGGGCGCGGTGCGCAGCTACCCGGTGATCCCGGTGCCCAGCAAGGGCTTCGGGATGCTGCAGAAGCTGCCGCCGCCGCTCTTTCCGCACCCCTACGGCTTCCCCGCCGCCGCGTTCGGACTGTGCCCCAAGAAGCAGGAGGAGGCGCTGGGAGGCGCGGGGGGCGGCGAGGCGGGCAAGGGCGGCGCGCTGCCCCCCGGCATGTTCTGGGGACCCCCGCACCCCCACCCGCACCAGCCGGCCCAGCCGCCGCACCAGCCCGGCGCCGCCAAGGACACCGGCGTGTACCCCTCGTTCCCCGTGTTCTGGCCGGCCGCCGGCAGCCTGCCCGTGCCGCCCTACCCCGCGCAGAGCCCGGCCAAGGCGGCAGCCACCGCCGTGGTGGTGGCGGCGGCGGCAGCAGCGGCGGCGGCGGCGGCCGAGCCGGCGGGGCTGGCGGGGCGGCACGGGGAGCTGGAGGGCTCGGAGCCCTCGGGCAGCGGCCGGAGCAGCGCCACCCCCCAGGAGGGCGCGGGCGCCGAGGGCGAGCGCTGCCCCAGCGCCCTGTCGCGGGCGGCGGGCGAGGAGGAGCGCTCCGGGGACGAGGCGCTGCTGGCCCCGCTGCCGCTGCCCAGGAAGGGCAGCTACCTGTCCGCCTTCCGCCCAGTGGTGAAGGACGCCGAGAGCATCGCCAAGCTCTACGGCACCCGCGAGGCGTTCGGCGGCGCGGGCCCCCGCGGCCCCGGCTACCTCTCGCCGGACTTCCTCAGCGAGGGCAGCTCCAGCTACCGCTCGCTGTCCCCCGGCGGCGACACGGCCGAGGAGCCCGAGGTGGACGTGGAGTCCAACCGCTTCCCGGAGGACGAGGAGGAGGAAGCCGCCGCCGCGCCCGCCGTGGCCCCCGCCGAGGGCCGAGAGCCGCCGCCGCCGCGGCTGCTGGCCGGGCCCGAGGAGCCGCCGCCGCCCGCCGGGGCCGAGGGGCCCGAGGAGAAGACGGGCGAGGCGAGCGCGCAGGAGGGCGGCCAGGCCCCCGACGGCAGCCCCGAGCGCAGCGGCAGCAGCGGCGCCTACGAGGTGCGAGGCCGGGGCGGGATCTGCCCTCGGGGTCCCCGCGGGGCCGGGCCGCGCTCCTGACTCGCTCTTTTGTAGGTGTTCGCGCCCGAGAGGGGGGAGCTCCTGCAGCCGCTGAAGCCCGCAGCCTCCCTGGGAGCCCCCGCCGCCTTCCTCTGCACCCCCGAGGCCAAGGGTAACGCGGGGCGCGCTGCGCAGCGAGGGCTCGGCCCCGGGGAGCCGCCCAAGGGCCGCTTTCGTTTGGGGGCTTTCGGGAGAGAAGCGAAACAAACGGGATCCGGGAGGGGATCGGGGCCGGGGCCCCCCCGAGCCCGGGGATGCCGCCGGGGCCGTGGCCGGTGCGGCGGGGATGGGCCGGCGGGGCCAAGCTCCTGCCCACAAGCTACTTTCCAACGGCAAAGCGATTAGGATGTCCGCTAAGAAGGTTTTAACGAGGGCTTTGTCCGTAATTATGTAATTAAGGATATATCAGGACCATACTTTCATTGCTTACGGTTGAAAATCGGTTTATTAACTTTAAGAGCAAGATAAAGAAGACAATCACTCCGCGGCGGAGGATTTAGAGAGCAGAAAATCCTATCAGGACCAAAGGAATGTCTCTCATCCCAGCCCTGTAAATACCGACAGAGGTAAGCACCGCTCGGCGGGGCGATGCGCGGCCCCTCCGCGGGGCCCCCCCGGCGGGGCTGACGCCGCTCTGGCCCCCGCAGGCGAGGAAGGGCTCGCCATGGATGTCACCGGGACGCAGCTGGTGGAGAAGGACATCGAGAACTTGGCCCGAGGTGAGCGGGGCCGCGGCTCCGAGCGGGGCTCGGGGTGCGGGGCGGGGGTCGCGGCAGCCCCCGGCCTCTCCCCGGGCTCGAGGTATTTGTGTTTTGTGCAGGAGTGATTAACTCCTGTGATTAATGTAAGGTAATGCGATTAGCGCCGCGCTGAGCCGCCTCCAGATGGAAAAGTGCGGGCTCCCCTCAACCCCGCCGTGTATTTTTAAACAGATGAGTTACAAAAACTGGTCCTGGAGCAAATGGAGCTGAGGAAAAAGCTGGAGAGGGACTTCCAGAGCCTGAAAGGTACCGGTGCCCCGTCCCCTGCCCTCGCCCCGCCCCGGCCGGGCAGCGGCTCCCGCCCGGGCGCGGCGCTGACCCCCGGCCCCACAGATAACTTCCAGGACCAGATGAAGCGGGAGCTGGCGTACCGGGAGGAGATGGTGCAGCAGCTGCAGATCGTGCGAGGTAGGGCCGAGCCCGTTAGTACTTCTATTTTCGTTTTATTTATTTTATTTCCTTTCTAAAAAAAAAAAAAAATTATTATTATTTCTGCTTTTTTGTTTGTTTGGGTGAGGGATTTTCCGTTTATTTTTTGGGTAGTTTTTGTTTGGTTGGTTGGTTTTTGTTTGTTTAGAGGGTTTTTTTTTACGTGTTTATTGTTGGTTTCGTTTGGGGTTTTTTGTGTTGTTTTGTTTTTGCTTTTGTTTCATTCTGTACCCTTCCTTGCCCTCCAACTCCTCTCGCCATTCCGAGCTGCCCCGCAAACGATCGCTTACACGGCAGCGAACGAACCCTCCCTCCCGCAATCCCTTCCACTCGGGCTAAATTAAAAATCCGAGCCGTAAAACGACTGACCTGGCCAGCGGGGAAAGCCGTGCCCGGCTCTGTGCCCCTGTCCCCCCCGTCCCCTCCCGTGGGTGCCCTCGGGGCGGGCTCAGCCCCGCGGGGCGCTCAGCGCCGCTCCCCCATCGCAGACACGCTGTGCAACGAGCTGGACCAGGAGCGGAAAGCGCGCTACGCCATCCAGCAGAAGTTGAAAGGTACCGGGGGGGTCTCGGAGGTCTCGGGGGGGCCCTCCCCGCCCGGGGGGCTCCGGGGGTGACGGCTCGGTCCCTTGCAGAGGCTCACGACGCGCTGCACCACTTCTCCTGCAAGATGCTGACCCCGCGGCACTGCACCGGGAACTGCTCCTTCAAGCCGCCGCTGCTGCCCCAGTGAGCCCCCCGGGCCCCCACCCCGAAGCCATGCGGGCAGAGCCCACACAAGCCATTCCCACGAGGAGCCACCTGTACATAGAGGACTCGGAGCCCGGCTTTGCTCGGACTGGCGCTAGGGCGGGGGGCGGCCCCCGCTCCGCCTCCCCCTCCCTCCCCGTGTGTCCGCTTCTTCTTCCACCCTCGTCCAGACTGGAAACAAAAGTGGCTATGTGCAATGGATATAAATGTACTGTGATTCTCTTGGTACAGTATTTGTCGGATTTTTATTTATTTATGATGTATATTTATCTCCCCCTCCCCTCCTTCCCGCCATCCCTGTAAATTCTGGATGTAACGGCACTTTAACGGGCGGCCCGCGACTCCCGAGGCACAACAACGCTCGCCCGCTCTGGGGACAGCCCCCTCTGTACGTGATTTTGGTTCTTTAATAAAAACACACTTGAAGAAGCCGCCTGGTGCGTGGGGCTGGCCCGGGGCTCGGGGGTCCCCGGCCGGGCAGGCGGCGGGAGGGGCTGCCCCGGTGCCGGGGACGGGCCGGGGGCGCCGCCCGCTGCCCCGCCGGGCTCCCCGCTCCTCCCCGCGCAGCCGGAGCTCATTAATGCCCATTTATATGCTCGTTTCACACATGAAGGTATCGCATTAATGAGCTCGCAGAGCGGGCGCGGAGGTGCGCGCACACCTATTAGCCCGAAATAGCCGTTTTTAGCCCAGAAATAACCTGGCACCGCCGCGGGGCCGGCACGGGGAGCGGGACCGGCAGCGGGGCGGGTGAGGCGGCACCGGGGGAGCTCCGGGGCTGGGAGGGGGATGCAGCGAGTACCGCGGGCCCCCTGCGGGACCGGGACCGGGACCGGGGGAAGGGATGCGGGCCCGGAGCATCCCGGGGATGGGGGGTGGCAGCGGAGGTGCCCGGGGGTGCCCATGGCGGGGTCGCTGCCCTGCCAGCCGGCCCCGGGAGCTCGGCGGAGAAGGAGCCGCTGTTAATTAGCGCCGGGGCTCATTAGGCCGTTCCGCGGCCTGGGCCGCCACCGCGTGGGCGCAGCCGGAGATGCAGCTCCGCAATTCTCCCCCCAACTCCGACCTCGGGATCGGCTGAGCGGGAGCAGCATCGCCCACCCACCCCGAGGGGGAGGCGGGGGCACTCCCACCAGCGCAGGTGGGCACGGTCGGGTGGGATGAAGGCTAAAAAGCCTTGGGGAGAGATCCCAGATGAGGTTTTTGGGGTTTTGTCCGTCTGGGTCTCAGAGAACGTTCTCAAGGCTCCTCTGCTCCATCCCTGGGGTGTCCCGGGCCAGGTAGGACGGGGCTTGGAGCGGCCTGGGGCAGCGGGAGGTTCTCCTCTCATGGCAGGGGCTGGAATGGAACGAAATGAGCTTTAAGGTCTCTTCCCAGCCATTCTGGGATCCTTCCTTTGGTCACAGCCCCCTGCTCAGGGCACCCCGAGTGACCCTGAGCAGCGGGGCTGGTGGCACCCCCGGGCAGGCGAGTGCAGGGGGAATCACCGGGCGGGACACGGAGGGGACGTGCGACCCAGGGAGGTGAATTAAGGGTCTGAGTTGAGCTGAGAGGCCCTCGCTGGAGGGAACGAAACATTTGGACCGTTTTGGAGCTCCTAGAGGGGCAGCAGGACCTTTCCCTCTGCATTTTGTGCCTCTCCGGGTCGTTGGTGCCCCCTCACAGAAGCGGCACGGGGTGGCCCCACAGAGGAGGTGCCCTGGGTGTCTCTCCAGCCCATAATTTCATCCGGGCCCCGCTGTGCCCACCTGCCCCAGCGGTGCCTCCCAACCCAGGCACAGAAATGAGCCATTAGGTTGTATTAATATTGCCCCACTACTTAGTGCTCATTAAAATGTGCTTTGCAGGATTTAATATGCGGCTTGAAATGACACAACGTATTAAGTGCTTAATATACTAGAAATTATGAAACTATTACAGTCTAAGTAATATGAAATAATTAGAGTGAATTAAACTTCACTGGCAGAATGAGGGAAAGGCTTCAAATTTTTTATGGTTTTTTTTTGGTTGTTGTTGTTGTTTAGTCTCAAAATAGTTGAATGTGATAACAGCTCCTGAAAATAAACAGCCGGAGTCAGGATTTGTAAATAATTAAAGCAGGAAGGAGCCTGGAGTGCCCGTGTGCGAGGAATCGGGAACGGGGGAAGCAGAAGGTCTGCTGGCCGCAGCGGATGGAGCCGCTCTTTCGGGCCGGTGGCGGAGCAGAGCCGGGAGCTGCTCAGCCTGGCCCGGCCCCATCAGCCCGGCCCGGCCCGGCCCGGCCCGGCTGGCAGCCCCGAGGGGCTCCCGGGCACAGGACGGCCGAGCTGGCAGCGCCCGGTGCGGGGCAGCTCCCGCCTCGGGGGTGCCGACACCCCCCGGGAAACCCCAGCAGGGATTTCCTCCTTTGGGAAGCGCTCGGAGCCATCGCGCGGGGGCTGGGGGTGAATTCCAGGGGCTTTTCCTGGCGGGAGGCGATTCCCGGGGCCGGGGATGCCCTCGGGAGCGCCTCCAGCAGCGATGCCAAGTGCCAGGTTTGGGCAGGGGCTGGGAAGGGATGGGTTGGATGGGAATGTGCCACTGCGCACCGAGCGTGTCCCAAACCTCTGCTGCTCCCCGCGTGGATGAGTTTTAGATGGGATATTGGGATGGAATTGTTCCCTAGGAGGGTGGGGAGGGCTGGGATGGAATTCCCAGAGCAGCTGGGGCTGCCCCTGATCCCTGGCAGCGCCCAAGGCCGGGCTGGAGCAGCCTGGCATGGTGGCAGGTGTCCCTGCCCATGGCAGGGGGACACTGGATGGGCTCTGAGCTCCTTCCCACCCCAATTCCTGATTCCAGGAAGGCGCCAGGAGGTGGCGGCTCAGCCCAGCGCTCCCCTCCGGAGCTGGCTTCGAGCGGAGCTTTTGTGCTCCTGCCCCGGGAAGGGCCCGGGCAGCCCCTGGGGAGGCACAGTCTGGTCCCAGCCGGGGCAGGACGCGACATCTGCCCTCCCGAGGTCCCTGTCCCTGGGGATGTCCCCGCACTGCCCGTGCTCCCAGCTCGCTGTGCCCCCCCCAGGGTGGCAGGGAAGGACAGCGCTGCCCCCGGTGCCAGCTGGACTTTGTGTCCCGGCCCCAGCCCGGCCCCTTGCGCTGCTCATTCCTTATGAATTCCAGCCCCCAAATCAGCGCTTTGGCCGCGAGGGTCCCGCGGAGGCCGAGCCACAGCCGGGCCAGAGCCGAGGTAAATAAACCCCGATGTCCCTTCCCTCCATCCCTGGGAGCCTCAGAACGATCCGTGCCCGGAGGCTGCGATGGCTGTCCCCAGCCGCCAGCGCTCCCCTGGGATCGCATCCCAGCAGGATCTGCTCCATTCCCGGCGTGTCCTCTGGGCATCCTCCTCCTCCTCCTCCTCTCCCAGACCTGCGAGCTCCAGGGGCTTTTTCCCATCCCAGCCCTGCTGTGACCCTCTGGGGATGGTCCCTGTGGTCCCAGCCTGGATGTGTTTGTCCAGGATCCCAGCAGGACCTGGGGGTTCAGGTGGGACCAGAATGATCCCTGGTCCCACAGGGATGCTGGCAGATTCCCAGGATTTTGCCCACCCTGGATGTGTTTGTCAGGATCTGAGCAGGACCTGGGGGTTCAGGTGGGACCAGAATGATCCCGTGAGCTGTTGGCTGCCTGCAAATCCAAAAAGATTTTTCTTGGGGAAGATCCCAGCTGTCTCAGGGTCTGGCTGAGGATAAGGGGATGTTTAGTCCTTGCCTGGCTGGAGGTTCCTCCTGCCTTCTCTTCATTTTTTTGGGAAACCCATCTAATTTGAGCAGTGATGTGTCTGGCTGGTGCCCTTTGGGTTGAAATCCAGCATTTTAGGGGAGAGTGTGAACAGGACAGCCAGGAGCATAAACAGGCGTGTCCTCGTGTGAGGAGAGGTGGGTTTAATTAAATTGACTGAATTTTGGGGGCTAACACGACTTTTTGTGTGCTGCTCTCTTGTGAGAAGGGATTGAGCAGGGCAGCCCTGCCTTGCTTACAGAACCACTTTTATTTTCACACAGCAAATGAACCCTGTGATTATTCTCCTGGAAACTTAAAGCCCATTTTCCTGGGGTTTTTTGCCCCTCAAAAGCTGACAGTCCCTCTCTTTGATCTCCTTTCTGACTCTTAGTGGAGCTGGGGGATCCCCTGCTTTTGGAGGGATTTTTTGGGAGATCTTGCACCTGAAGATGCAATCATAAAATCTAATTTGATGTTATTCTGGAGATCTCTCCTCCAGCCTGAGCGGCTCCATCTCCTCCTCCTGTGCTCACAAGGGGGGTGCTTCAGTCCCCCCCTTTGCAGTCACCCCGGGCTGCTCCAGGAGCTCCCTGTGCCTCCTGTGCCAGGCCTCTGGGCACTCCTGCAGGTGAGCAGGGCAGGATCCCCTCCCTGACCCCTGGCACGGGTGGGAAGTGCTGCAGAATTCCTGCCCTGAAGGAAGAACCCCTTGGAAGAGGCCAGGAGCTCTTTTTGGGAATGCTCTGGAGCTGCCCTGGCTCTGGAGTGGAGCTCAGCCTGGGCTGGAAGGGCCATTCCTGCCCCCTCCCCAGCCCTGGGCTCCCAGCCCTGCCAAGTCTAGCACGTTTTAATTTGCTCCTTTCCCAAGCATTCCTGGGTTTATGGCCCTGCTCAGCCTGCATGGAAAGCTCCCTCCAGAGGGTCACTCCACGCCATAACCCTTGTGGGCTCCCTGGAGGAAGCTGATGTGCAATTCCCTGGAAGATTTCCACCTGAACCCAGGGGTTTAGGCTGGATTTTGTGGGAATTGGGCTTTGGAAGCTGGCAGGAGATGTGTCTCTGTGTCTCTGGTGATTGTGTCTGGGGCTGGGGTTGTTACTCTGCTGCCTGCTCTGAAGGCTTCCTTGTTTTCAGGTGGGGTGGATTTGGGAACGTGCTGATTGTGTAAAAATGAGAGAGAAAGGAGGGGGGAAAGGAGAAACCTGGGAGAAAATGGATTTTAGTGATGCCTGCACCACGCCGAGGAGCACATTTGGAGCCGGTTACCACCTGCAGCACGTGGCCAAAGCAAACACCACCAGCCCAGCCAGCTCTGGCTGCCTGGTTGCCATGAACCATTGCAAGGGCATCCAGACTAGCACAGCCCTGGAACCACTTCGAGGATTAGCTCTTACTCCCTTGAAAAATAAACCCTGGCAAGAGCTCCGTCCTCCCCAATAAAAATTCCGTTTTCACAGCTCTAATCAAGTTTTCCAGAGCCGTGGTCCAAATGAGAAACTGCACACAGGATCTCTGACCCGGGAGAAGGAGATGGAGCCTTGCATTGAGAGCTGTGCCAGGCTGGAAATTTCCAGAGTTCTGGGTGTCTCAGCCATGGCAGAGCTGTGGAGAGTCCCAGGAAATCTGCTCCTGGCCCAGCAGAGCTCTGCCACAACCAAATTCCTGCTCCCAGGTGGGTGAGGCTCCTCTGCAGGGCTCTTCAGGGAGGGCTGGCACTGGCCAGCCTGGAGAAGAGAAGGTTCTGGAATATCTCAGAGCCCCTTGCAGGGCCTGAAGGGGTTCCAGGAGAGCTGGAGAGGGACTGGGGGTGAGGGATGGAGGGATGGGACATTGGAGAGTGGGAAATTTGGGTGGGATTTTGGGAAGGAGTTGTTCCCTGGGAGGGCGGGAGGGGCTGGGATGGAATTCTCAGAGGAGCTGTGGCTGCCCCTGGATGTTCCCAAGGCCAGGCTGGACGGGGCTTGGAGCACCCTGGGACAGTGCAAGGAGTCCCTGCCCACGGAAGAGGACGATTCCAGAATTCCAGGTTTCCATGAGCTCGTCCATCGTCGTGGCTGTGAAAGGAGGATCCGCACCACGCTCCATCTCCGTGTCTGAGGATGCTCAGGAACACAAACCCCGGGTGAGGCTGGGGCTGGGACGCTCCCCTGGGCTCCCAGGCGTGGCAGCAGGCTGCACTCTGCGGCACCAGGGGTTACAGAGCACCTTTTGTGGAGCTCTTGGCAGGAGAACGAGGTGTAAAAATTACAGATGTGGCAAATCACAGCCACAGCTCGGGTCTGTGAGAACAACAGCCTGGCTTTCAACTGCTTTGGGTTTTTTGGGGTTTTTTGTCCAAGAAAACCTCCATGGGCAAAGAAATGGTTGAAAGAAGGGGAAAAAGGCTGAAAGTGCAGAAGGGGATTTGCCTGAAGGGAGCGGAGATGGGGAGGAGGGTTGAGCCTTGGAGAGCTCCTTGGTGCCTGCGGTGGGACTTTCCTTCTGAGGCTGCTGGGTTCCTGGGATGGATCCCAAGGGAATGAGGTATTCCAGTGTCCCCACAAGCAGTTGTCCCTCTGGGACATCCCTGTGGAAACGTGGCACCACCTGAGGTTGGAAATGCAGGATGTGGCTGGGGTCTGTGTTCCATCCCCACCTGTCAGAGCTGGGCAGTTCTCTCTGTTCTTTGGGCAGTTCCTTTACCTCTCCCACAGCCCATCCTCCCTCCAGGAGATCTCTGCTGTCCATGGGCCATTAATTATTAATTATCTTCTGTTCATGGGCCATTAATTATTAATTATCTGCTGTCCATGGCCAGGGAGTGTCCCTGCAGGGCTGATCAAATCCCACCATCCCATGGGAGATGCTCTGCCCAGGGGAGGAGCCAACCATTCCTACCTGGATCCAATCTGAGGTTTGGGACACCCCAGCAGCCTTTGCCCCCTGCATTCCCAGAGGAGCAGCTTTCTGCTGCCCTGCATTCCCAGAGGGAGAGCAGGCCCATCTCCAGCAGCCCTGGAGCTGCAGAGGAAAACTCCCCCCTTGTGCAGGATCCCTGCTCCAGCAGAGCCACAGCTGGCACTGCAGGAGGGCTGAGACCCCCTGGGATGGGACTGTGCCACCACCCTGAGCCCCCCTGGGATGGGGCTGTGCCACCACCCTGAGCCCCCCTGGGATGGGGCTGTGCCACCACCCTGAGCCCCCCTGGGATGGGACTGTGCCACCACCCTGAGCCCTCCTGGGATGGGACTGTGCCACCACCCTGAGCCCCCCTGGGATGGGACTGTGCCACCACCCTGAGCTCCCCTGGGATGGGACTGTGCCACCACCCTGAGCCCCCCTGGGATGGGACTGTGCCACCACCCTGAGCCACCCTGGGATGGGACTGTGCCACCTTGGGATGGGACTGTGCCACCCCCCTGACACACAGGGGCAGCTCCTGCTCTCACTCTGGCAGTGTTGGTTTGTATTACTGCATTTTTTAATTTTTATTTTCAAATTTTAATTTTAATTTTTTGTTTTAAGTTATTTTAATTTTTCCTACTGAAGAACTGCTATTCCTGCTCCCACATCTTCACCTGAGAGCCCCTTCATTTCAAAATGACAATAATCCAGTGGGAGGGGGTTTCATTTTCCATTTCAGGGGAAGATCCTGCCCTCCTCAGCAGACACCTGTCCTCTCAAACCAGGACAGGCACTTGGGGACACGCCTGGGTTGGTGCCTGGACCATTCCAGGGGGATTTTCCAGCCTGAGGATTCCCTAAAGGTCCCTTCAGCAAAGCCTGCAGGTCTGGATGAGCTGGGACCACGGCAGGGAACACCTGTGGCTGTATCCATCTATCCTGGGGTGGGCTGGCTCTGCAGCTCCTCGGAGGGGCTGGAAGCAGCCGGGTGGATTTTCCCCAGGCCCCTCCCGGGGTCAGAGCAGAAGGGCCAGGCTGTGCCTGCCAGGCTGACCAAGGGGAACAGCCCCAATGAACCCCACCCAACCCCTCTGTCTGTCATGGGACACGGCGTCCTGGGCACCTCAAACCAGCCCCAGCCCTGGAAACCACGGCAGCAATGGGATATTCCTGGGGGCTGGGTGGTGTTTTGGTTTTAAACCCTTTTTTTTTTGTTGTTTTAACCCTTTTTTTTTTTTTAAATCCCCTTCCTGGCCATCATTTTAAGCTGATTTTTCCTTGGACATATGGGAACATCCCTGGTACAGCAGGTCCATCATAGCCCCGCTTCCAGAGGGGAGTTTGGCCTCCAGCCTGCTCCAGGATGTGCCATTAATCCAAAATTTATTGTTTGGGAGAGCCCAGATGTGAGCACAGGAGCAGCCCCTCCACAGCAGTTTTGGCCAAGAGGTGCCAATTATTTCTTGGTATCCTTTGAAAGAATTTTGGGTCCCCAGATGGGAGGAAGCTGCAGGACATCTTCGATGGGAAGGGGAAAAGCAGTGCTAACAGTCTGTCTTTATTAGCAGAGGAAAGAAAGATATTTTAGCTCAAGGCTTCCAGCTTGAGGGGGAAAAAAAAAAGGGAAAAAAAAAAAGGAAAACTCGACTGAAAGAGAGAAGTTACTGTTTTGAAAGAGTTCACTGGGTGGAGACATCAAACAGAAAGGATCTTGTGTAATTCTGCTTTTTTGGGCTCATGCTAAATTCACCCCTTTACTCCTGGGGTGAATGGCTGGGAATGCTCAGGGAAAAGCAGATTTTGGAGAGGCTGGCGGCACGTGGCACCTCCCAGGATCAGCCCCAGCCACTGCTGTCTCTGGTTTTTGCCCAGACAGCTGAGATTCCCCAGCTCTTCCCATCCTCCAAGTCCTCTGCAAGTGTTAAGTGGTTTTTTTACATCCAGCAAATGGAACAATGAGGGAGGACTCAGTTTTCCCATCTGTCAACTCATCCCGAACAAATTGTGCCTCTTTCTCTTCGCAGGGAGATCTCAGCTAAATTAAAAGCTTCATTTTCATCTAGCAGAGGTTCTGGAGGAAATTCTGTCATCAGGTTTCTGCCTGGGTTTGGGGATTTTTTTTCTTTATTATTTCTCTTTTTTGAATGTGTTACGGATGGAGTGAGGGATGGTTTGGTTCTGGAGCTTGGCTGGTGGTTCTGTCTGAGGTATCCAGCCAGGAATCCTGCTGCCCCAAAGTAAAGCTGGGCAGGCTGAAGCCAGAGTTATCATGGAATTCTGGAAGGACTGGGGCTGGAGGGACCTTAATCCCACCCAGTGCCACAGCAGGGACACCTTCCCCTGTCCCAGGGTATTCCAGCCTGGCCTTGGGCACTGCCAGGGATCAGGGACAGCCACAGCTCCTTTGGGAATCCCATCCCAGCCCTCCCCACCCTCCCAGGGAACAATCCCTTCCCAAAATCCCACCCCTCCCACCCTCTGGCACTGGGAAGCCATTCCCTGTGTCCTGTCCCTCTCCTGGAGCATCTCTGGGCTCTCCCAGGAGCCTCCTTCTCTCTTCCAGGCTGAATTGTTGGGGCACAAACGCTGGGTTAAGGAAATCCAGGGTGAGGATTTCTTGGAGATGTTTCCGTGCTGCTGCAGAGCCCGAGGGCCTTGAGCCCCTGGTGACACCACAGGTGCCACCCTGCCCTGCTGAGGGCACTGCTCCCTTCTCCTTCTGACCCTGGGTCTGCAGCAGGGGGTGTCCCAAGGGGGGTTTGGGGTGTCCCAAGGGGCGTTTTGGGTGTCCCAAGGGGCATTTTGGGTGTCCCAAGGGGGGTTTGGGGTGTCCCAAGGGGGGTTTTGGGTGTCCCAAGGGGCATTTTGGGTGTCCCAAGGGGAGTTTGGGGTGTCCCAAGGGGGGTTTGGGGTGTCCCAAGGGGGGTTTTGTGTGCAGAACCCCCTTTTCTCTCGCAGTTTTATTTCCTTGCAGATGCTGTCTGTCCTCCCCTCGGCCTGTCTGTCCCTCCTGCTGTCCCAGTGCTGCCCAGCTGGCCGGCTCTGATAAGAGCTCCAGGGGCAGATAAGGAGTTCCTCCCCATCTCCTCCCTCTTCTGGAGCAGCAGCAGACGGTGAGGCTGAGCTTTCACAGCCCCACAAACACTCAGGACAGTGAAACCAGTCCCACCCCTCCCAGGCTCTGGGGAAAACATTTGTCAACACAAATCTTTGGTGAGAGAAGCGAAACAATGACAAAAAAAGTTGGTTCCTCTCCTCAGCAGCCCCGAGGCACCCTTGGGGTTCCAGGGCAGGGTCACCTGGAGCACAACCCGGCTCTGTGATGTGGCAGAGACACACCCTGCAGGAGACAGGTAGGAATTTGGCTCCGGAGCTGTTTCCATGGGAAAGCAGAAGGGTTTCTGTGACAGTGCAGAACAAGGGCCAGCTCCAGGCTGGGAACTCTCCCAGCCCCTGGGAACTGCAGCATGTTCCTCACCAGGTCCCACCCAGCCAGCAGCAGCTTTGCCCACCCTTCCTGCTCAGGCAGCTTGAGAGCAAGGTGGTGACAAACCCCAGGAATTGGGGAGAATTTCAGGGCAAATCAATGACTTCTCCTTGTGGCCCGGTGCTTGTCCCTCAGCGAGGCATTCCCAGGGATGCAGCAGGGGCAGGAATCCTGCTGGGATGTTCCTGCTGTGGGAATGCCCCACACTGACCATGAAATACAAGAGAGATGCCATGGGAAGGCTGAGCTGGAGCAGAGGCTGGGCAGAGTCCCAGAATAAAGCAGGGATTGATTCCAAGGATCTCCTCCATGGATCCACCTTGGGCAGCACCAGAGCCCAGCCAGGGCTGCACCCAAGATGACCCAAAATGGCCCCAAAATGCCCGGCCGGGCACGGGGTCTCTCCCTGGGATCAGCTCTGCTCCATTCCCACCTTGCAGTTCATTGTCCCAGCCCAGCTCCAGCCCAGGCACTCCCACCCTTGTTTTTCTCTCTCCAGCCCACGGGGTTTGTGCTCCTGGGCTGGGATTGGGCTCATTTGTCCTTGGTGCCCAGCTGGAGCAGGAATTGTTTTGTCTCCCTGCTCTGTGCACAGAGCTCCCCATCCCCTGATGGGAACCCAGACCCACCCACCAAAGCAGCACAGAACCTGGAAAATGCAGAACCCAAAGCTGAGGGATCAGGAGAAGGGGCAGAGGCATCTCCTGCCCAGCTCAGGGCGCTGGGAGCTGCGGGCAGGATCCAGGCAGGATCCAGGCAGGAGCTGTGGAGCGGAGCAGGCTCAGGAATTGGAGTTTTGCTGGCGGTGCCGGGGCAGGGTGGATGCCGCTGCCAGGACGGGGATGTGGGCACGCCGCACCTGCCCGGGCGGGTCCGGGCTGGGCTGGGCCGGGCACGGAGCGAGGGAGCCCCGGTGGAAGGGCAGGGAAGGCTCCGGGACCGGGGCTCAGAGCTGCGGACAAACGGCTCCTTGTGCCAGCGCTGACAGTGACAGACAGAGAGGAACCTGTTGGTCTAGGGGAGAAACCGAGGACTGAGGAGAGGAAAAGACCTTGGCTGTTTGTCTGGCTGTCCGTCTGACCCTTCGGTAAAGAGCTTCGCTTAAATTAAATAGATTTTAAAAAAATTAAAGTCTAAAGTACCAAAAAAACCTCTTAAAACTTTAAATCTAGAAACTAAAACTCCAACACAAAATTTGATATGAAACCTTAAAAAAATTTCTGAACTGAATTATTAAAAATATAAATCTATAAATTAAAATAAAAAATGAAAACATTTAAAATTTAAAACAAAACCGTGTTAAAGTAAGTAAAAAATTAAATAAAAATAATTAAAATAAAAATAATTAAAATAAAAAATTAAATAAAATAATTAAATATAAAAATTAAATAACTACAAAAATAGAGACAAAATTAAAATACGATACTACAGAAATATTATATGGCGTAAATAGAAATAACTATATAAATATTATATGTTATGAATGTAGAAATATAACATAGTATACATATATTATTAATATTATATATTATATAACATATAAAAATTATATTATCACTATATTTACATTGATGTTGAGATATAATAAATATATATTATATATAATATTAATTCAATATTATGTTAATATTAATATTAAATATATTAATAGTAGTATCGATGTTATATTAATAATATTAATTGTAATATATATAATTCTATGAATATTATAAAAGTATAAATACAAAAATGTAAAAATATATTAATTAAAACACAATACATTTAGCTATCATAACACAATTAAGTAAAAAACCTTAGTCCATCAGATAAATATGACGTCCCACCGTGGGCTGTAACACACAGCAGGAGCTCCTGTGCTTTTTCCTGATGGCAGCAGCGAGGCTCAGCCCCGCTGGCTGTCCCAAAGCAGGCGGTGACTCAAGGCTGTAACTCAGCAGAGCTCCTGGAAGGAGCCCAGAGGCCGTCTCTAATGCTAATAACGAGCGTATTTCCCAAAGGTAACATTTGATTTCTCTCCAAAACAAAACATATTTGAAGCTCTGCCTGCTCGGGGTTGTAGAGGAGATTAACTGGGGCACTTGGATGCGTGGCTGAGTTTGTAAAGCCTCCAGCCAGCTCTGGAGGAGCTGCCCCAGCCCCGATGAGAAAACCCTTCCCAGATAATGGGGTGTTTTTCACAGCCAGCCTGGAAACAGCCAGGGCAGGGCTTTGGGATTGTGGCACTCACATCTGGCCAGAAATGTTTGTGCTGAGCACCGACCTCAGGCTGGGCTGCCCAAGGTGACCTGCAGAGCCTGGGCAGAGCAGCGTGGGTCTCTCCAAAATCCATCCCGATGTGCTGGAATGCATCCGAGAGCACCAGTGCCAGGGAGCCCGAGGGAAACGGGGGGGATCGGGGTAAATCAGGGCTGTGGGGGGAAATCACAACAGAGTGCTTCCCCTGCTTTATTTATCCATCCTGATTTATTCATCTGGTTTATTTATCTTGGTTTCTTTCTCTTTCCAGCTGGGGAGGGGCGCTGAGCCCCAAAGGGAGAGGGCCCTGGCTGCCCTGAGAGCGTTTGCAGTCGATGCAGATAATGCACTTGGAAGTGCTCTCTCCTTTGCTGGTTTTCCGTAAAGTGCTGGGCACAGCTTCCCAGGGATAATGGCAGAGCTGTGCCCGTGCCAGCAGGGATTGACTTCCAAATGAAAAAGGAGAGTGCAGTTCCTTGGGATGGTTTAGTCTGGGAGCTCCCCCGGGGTTCCACCTCTGCTTCCTGTGGAACAGAGCGTTCCTCCCTTCCCTGGAGTTTATCCCAAAGACACAACAAACCCAAACATCCTCCTCCTCCTCCTGGAAGTGCCTGCTCAGGGAGGTCTGGAGTCCCCAGCCCTGGATGCTGAGCTGCCAGAATCCTGGAATGGTTTGGCTTGGAAGGCACCTCGGATCTCTCCTCGTTGTCCCAGGTGTCCAAGGAATTCACCTCAGGTGACAAGGTGGGGACGGGGCACAGCCAGGACTCGACAACCTTGGAGGGCTTTTCCAGCCCCAGGGATTCTGCAATTCCTGCTCACCATCCCGAGCCTTTTCCCAAGCACTGCTCTTCCTTCTCCCTTTGCCATCCTGATTTTCCACCCCGGCAGTGGGTGATACATTCCCAGAGCAGCTGGGTTAGGCCCAGGGCTCAATTAGCCTCATTAAAAGTATAAAATAATAATTCCTCATTAGAAATATAAACTAGTGTTTCCTTGTGCCAAGTCGGTGTGCCATGGGCAGCCCCAGCAGGGATTTAGTGCCTGATACTGGAGTTGGGGCTCAGCTTTCCTTTAAATGCTATTTTTTTATCTGGAGGGTCATTTTGGAGGGTAATTTCTGGGACTTTTCCAGCCTCAGGGATTCTGGAATTCCTGCTCACCAACCAGAGCCTTTTTCCAAGCACTGCTCTCCCTTCCCTTTGCCATGCTGATTTCTCACCCTGGTTGTGGTGGATTAGGCCTAGGGTCCAATCAACCTCCTTAGAAATCAAAATTATTACACTAATAATGCCTCATTAAAAATATAAACTGATAGTTCCTCATTCAGAATATAAACCAAGAATTCCTTGTTCCGAGTTGGTTTTCCATGGCCAGCCCCAGCAGGGATTTAGTGCCTGACACTGGAGCTGGGGTTCAGCATTTTTTTAAATTCTATTTTTTTTATCTGGAGGCAGCTCTATTTATCTGTGCTTTGGGAGGGTAATTTAATGGGTAAATATAATCTTTATTAATATTTTCTTTGTTAACTCACTGATGTTGGTAAAGAGCTTTGAAGATGAAAGGGCCCCGTGCAATAAATATTAACGTTATTCCAACTTATTTGAATGTTGCCAGCATTCCAGCTCCAACATCTTTCATCCAAGAATCTCAAAGTGCTTTTCCAAATGTTAATTAATTTCCTCTCAGCAGTGCAGGGAGACCCCTTTTATCAGCAGCCTCTTCCCTTCCCCAAGGAGTCCTTCCGAGGGCGTTTCACCCCACGGATTTGGGGCACACTCAGGGAATATGGCAGGAGGTTTTTGGGACTGAGCCAAGAATTCCTGCCTCCCGTTTTCCCAGCCCTGCTGCCTGACAGCATTCCCCCGCTGGGAGTGGGGTGTGACACTCAGCTGCTTTTATTGGTGGCTCTTGAAAGAAATAAAACCAGACAAGGATCGCGGGCCCCACCCAGGGCAGGGGAGGAAATGGAGCTCTCCCAGATCAGGATGATCCCAGCCAGGAATCCAGGAATCTTCAGGATTTTCCACGTGCAGGAGGAAATCTCGATGGGATGTTGAGTCAGAATCTCGTAATTCTTGCTTAAAAGATTTAGATTAAAATGGAAATATTTTCTGAAATGCAGCAGAGGTGAGATCTGAGCTGAAGGAAATGGAACCCTTCCAAGAAATCAGGATGATCCCAGTAAGGGATCCACCATTTTCCAGGATTTTTGATATTCCATTTTTTGTTTTTTCAGGAGGAAATCTTGACTTGGTGTTGAGTCAGAATTTCGTAATCGTTGCTCAAAAGGTGATTAAAATGGAAATATTTTCTGAAATGCAGCACAGGGGAAGATCCGAGCTGAAGGAAATGAAACTCTTCCAAATCAGGATGATCCCAATCAGGAACTCACCAATTTCCAGGATTTTTGATGTTCCATTTTTTGTTTTTTCAGGAGGAAATCTTGATGAGATGTTGAGTCAGAATCTCGTAATCCTTGCTCAAAAGATGATTAAAATGGAAATATTTTCTGAAACACAGCACAGGTGAAGATCTGAGCTGAAGGAAATGGAACTCTTCCAAATCAGGATGATCCCAACCAGGAATCCAGGAATTTTTCAGGATTTTTGATCTGTAGGAAGGAGGAAATCTTGATGGGGTGTTGAGTCAGGATCTTGTAATTTTTATTTGGAAGACCATTAAAATGGAAATATTTTCTCAGGTGAGGATCTGAGCTGAAGGAAATGGAACTCTTCCAAGAAATTAGGATGGTCCCAGTAAGGGATCCACCATTTTCCAGGATTTTGATGTTTCATTTTTTGTTTTTTCAGGAGGAAGTCTTGATGGGGTGTTGAGTAAAATCTCATCATTCTTATTGAAGAGATGATTAAAATGGAAATATTTTCTGAAATGCAGCACAGGTGAGATTTGAGCTGAAGGAAATTAAATTCTTCCAAATCAGGATGATTCCAATCAGGAACCCACCATTTTCCAGGATTTTTGATGTTCCATTTTTCGTTTTTTCAGGAGGAAATCTTGATGGGATGTTCAGTCAGAATCTTGTAATTCTTGCTTAAAAGATGATTAAAATGGAAATATTTTCTGAAATGCAGCAGAGGTGAAGATCTGAGCTGAAGGACATGGAACTCTTCCAAATCAGGATGATCCCAATCAGGAACCCACCAATTTCCAGGATTTTTGATGTTCCATTTTTCGTTTTTTCAGGAGGAAATCTTGATGGGGTGTTGAGTCAGAATCTCGTAATCCTTACTGGGAAAACCATTAAAATGGAAATATTTTCTGAAATGCAGCAGAGGTGAGGATCTGAGCTGAAGGAAATGAAATTTGTCCAAATCACAGTCGTCACAGCCAGGAATCCAGGAATTCTCAGGATTTTTGATTTTTCAGGAGGAAATCTTGATGGGATGTTGAGTCAGCGTCTCATAATTTTTACTTAAAAGACGACTGAAATGGAAATATTTTCTGAAATGCAGCAGAGGTGAGGATCTGAGCTGCAGAGCAAACGCTGCAGGTGAAACCTCTCCAGAAAAACCCTCCCCAGTGCCGAGGTGAGGGAGTGAGGAGCCAGAAAAAGAGGATTTGGAGACAATGTGACTCCAGCAGGCCACAAGGACAATGAGAAGTTCAGAAATAGCACTATTGACTGGTGGAAAAACAACATACATATAATTTTCAGGTAATTACTGCAGCATAATTAGCTGGGTTGTTTTCACATGAGCCATCTGAAATGAGCTCTGCTTGCTGCTGGAGCTCAGCTTTATTTGCAGCGTTCCCATGACTCAGGGGATGCTGGAAGAGGAGGGATTGGCTGGAAAATGAAGATTTTTCTCCTAGCTGAGCCCATCTCAGGGCACAGCCTGGCTGCTGCTGCTTTATCCTGCCTTTTAGGAAAAAAAATTTGAAATTTGGAGCAAAATCTACTCTGTAGGAATTCCTTGTGTGGTCCTTAACGGGAATTATAGGACAGGAAAGAGACTCAAATGGGAGCAGGCTTTTTCCTAGATCACTCTCTGGGAAAAATGATGATAAATTCAGATGATATGAAAATATCAGCATTTTACAGGCACTGGGTGAGTGGAGGGATGGGGGAACATCCTAAGGACTCCAAGCTCTGGAAAATGTGAATTATTTTTATTTCTTTGTTTGATTGCCACAGGCTTTGCTTATTAAGAATCATTGGCTGTCTGTAGAAACAACTTCTGACTTCAGCACTGGGGCCTTAAAAAATCACTTTTAATTGGAATGAGAGAGTTCCTCCCAGAGAAACCCCGGGTTTGTTGATGCTGGAAGTCTGGAGAAAGCAATTAAAAGCCTCCCTCACCTCTGTGATGATATTTGGGAAATAAATGAGTTTTTCCCCTCATGTCTGAATAGTTTTTTGGCCAATTGGAAGCTTCTGGAGGATCTGATGTTTTAAGTTTTACCTGGCTTTGAATTTCTCAGCTCCCCAGGACCTGCTGTGGTTGCTTTTTTCTTCTTGTGCTGCATTCACAAATTATGAAAATGGGTGCTAATGACCAAAAAAAAAAGAAAAAAAAAATCCCAATTGTGATTCATGGAAATGGAATTTTGTTGACAAGAAAAAGGGGGATTTAACTTGGCCAAAGGAAATGCTTTTCCAACTGGAGATGAATATCTCAGGAATGACCATTTCTTCTCAGAGACAGAACTATTCCAGTTTTCATTTCAGAAAAAAAAAATAATAGAATAATTCAAAGAGGAGCCTGGAGAAAAGCAAGCAGACCCACCCAAAAGGGGCAGCTTTCCCAGGCAGAGAAGTCCCAAAAGTGAATTTCAGGTGAGTAAAATGAAGGTGAGGAGGATGCTGGGGCAGGAAACGCTGTCACCTCCCCTGGGCTGGCCACACCTCATCCCAGCGCTCCCAGATCCTGGAATGCTTGGGCTTGGAAGGCACCTCAAAGCTCTCCTCCTCCTCCAGCTGTCCCCACATCTGCTCCCAAGGTCCCCAGGTGTCCCCAGACCCTGTCCAGGTGTCCCTTGGATCCCCTCAACTCCATTCCCAAAGTCCCCAGGTGTCCCCAGCCCTGGTCCTAATGACCCCTGTGTGCACAGTCCTGGTCCTGCTGTCTCTGGGTGTCCCCAGCCTTGTCCCCAACATCCCCCGGTGTCCCCAAACCCTGTCCCCAGGTGTTCCCCCCTCTGCATGACCAGTACGGACATGGACGGGGGACTGGGGGATACTGGGATCTACTGGGAGCCCCTCCCACCCTGGGATCATCCCGAGAATGCAGATCCTGGGCAAGAAGGGGCTGATTGCTGTGGCCATGGCCACTGTCCTGCAGCTGCAGGGCCTCCTGGGGCTGGGCAGTGACAGGGGCTGGGCTGGGAATTCTTTCATTCCAGGCTGGGAATACAGGTGGGAATTCTGCCACTCTGGGCTGGGAATAAGGGCTGGGAATTCTGGCATTCTGGGCTGGGAATAAGGACGGGGAATTCTCTCATTCCTGGCTGGGAATACAGGTGAGAATTCTGTCACTCCAGGCTGGGAATTCTGTCCCTTCGGGCTGGGAATGCAGCTGGGAATTCTGTCACTCCAGGCTGGGAATATGGGCTGGGAATTCTGTCACTCCAGGCTGGGAATACAGGTGGGAATTCTGTCATTCCAGGCCGGGAATACAGGTGGGAATTCTGTCACTCCAGGCCAGGAATACAGGTGGGAATTCTGTCACTCCAGGCCAGGAATACAGGTGGGAATTCTGTCACTCCAGGCCGGGAATACAGGTGGGAATTCTGTCGCTCCAGGCCGGGAATACAGGTGGGAATTCTGTCACTCCAGGCCGGGAATACAGGTGGGAATTCTGTCACTCCAGGCCGGGAATACAGGTGGGAATTCTGTCACTCCAGGCCGGGAATACAGGTGGGAATTCTGTCACTCCAGGCCGGGAATACAGGTGGGAATTCTGTCACTCCAGGCCGGGAATACAGGTGGGAATTCTGTCATTCCAGGCCGGGAATACAGGTGGGAATTCTGTCATTCCAGGCCGGGAATACAGGTGGGAATTCTGTCATTCCAGGCCGGGAATACAGGTGGGAATTCTGTCACTCCAGGCCGGGAATACAGGTGGGAATTCTGTCATTCCAGGCCGGGAATACAGGTGGGAATTCTGTCACTCCAGGCCGGGAATACAGGTGGGAATTCTGTCACTCCAGGCCAGGAATACAGGTGGGAATTCTGTCATTCCAGGCCAGGAATACAGGTGGGAATTCTGTCATTCCAGGCCAGGAATACAGGTGGGAATTCTGTCATTCCAGGCCGGGAATACAGGTGGGAATTCTGTCACTCCAGGCCAGGAATACAGGTGGGAATTCTGTCATTCCAGGCCAGGAATACAGGTGGGAATTCTGTCATTCCAGGCCGGGAATACAGGTGGGAATTCTGTCATTCCAGGCCAGGAATACAGGTGGGAATTCTGTCACTCCAGGCCGGGAATACAGGTGGGAATTCTGTCACTCCAGGCCAGGAATACAGGTGGGAATTCTGTCATTCCAGGCCGGGAATACAGGTGGGAATTCTGTCATTCCAGGCCGGGAATACAGGTGGGAATTCTGTCACTCCAGGCCAGGAATACAACCTGGCTCTGCAGGGCAGTCCCCAGATGAGGTGAGGAATGTGAACTGCTGTAAATTTTGGAGGAATCGCAGCGAGGCAGAGTTTGTGTGAGCTGGAGTGGTGTGAGCAGAGCCTGGATCTCAGAGGAGGGAAAAGCCAGGGAACAGGGAATGAGGGATGTGTCACCCTGGGACACTGCTCACGTCATTAACAGTCACACCAACTCATTTGTGTGTGCTTTCCATAGTGCCATGCTGGGGGGACATTCCCAAATGCTCCAGGATTGCTCCCTAAATCCAGGTCTGAGCTCCCCCTCTGGGAGTTTCCCCCTCTGGGAGTTTCTTTCCTGAGCAGCAGCCCTCGTTTGGGCCCGGTCTGGGAGAGGATGGAAACACAACCTGACATAATTTGGGCTGATATTGCTCTTGGATGTGGGTTTTGGGGAGATGTTGGTGCCAGCCCTCTCCACACCAACTCCCTGCTCAGCACAAGGAGCCACGTGTGTTGTTATAAAGTAAAAAAAATGGGTTTGTTTCATCAGATATTGGCTACTCCATTGTCTTCTCGTGCAGCCAAGCAATTTTCACTAAAACATTCCTCTTTCTGTCCCTCAGAAAAGGGTTTTCACACATTTCATGCCTGCAACAACCTCAGCAATAAAGGGGTTTTAAGGGCTCGGTTGTGTTTTCTATCAAGCAATAGTAACTGAGAGTCTCTCATTAAACCAGTTTTATTCAGGCTCAGAAATGCCCTTATATTACTTTAAAGCAAAGAGTAAATTTGGATTATTAGGCAAAAAGGGAAAACTCTTGGATACTGGGACTAATGGAAACAATATGTTCACAGAAAAAATGCATATCTTTAAAAAATATTATTGTGTCTGAACATGGCTTTGAGCATGTGAGTTATGTGACACGATACATTTTTGGGGAAGTTTCAGAAGAGGAAAATAAAATAAATGGGGGGGTAGGAGACAGATTTTTCAAGTCATTTATTTCACTGCGATACGGCCAAAAGGGGGAAATGTACCTTTGGAAAACTGGGAATTGAAAAGAACAGAATTTTGGAGGGGTGAGGGAAATATTGATCTTTCATTTTCTCTCCCCACTGAGGTTAAAAATCAAAAAAACATAGTAGCTTTAGCTCAGAAGCAGGACAACTGGAGGATTGTTTTGGGGCTGCTCTCCCCTAGCCCAGTTGCCTCCCAGCATTTTCTTTTGGAAATGGAGAGAAAATGAAAGATTTAATTTTGTGACAGATCCGAGCGCTGCCATCGCTGCCACAGCTGGAGCCACCTCTGGAAATGACTGCGTGTTGACAAAGGCTTTTTTTGGCAAGAAACCATCATCTGAGCCTCGGGAGCAGAGAGGAACAAAATTTCACTACATGTAAATAACAGCCTAAAAATAGAAGCGCAGATTGTTTTTCTCATTAAGTTCCTTCTCCATCCTCCAGTATATTCTGCACTGAAAAGGGAGTGACTATCAAAAAGCCCTGGAAAAAAAAAAGTGAGTGACTATCAAAAACTGGAAAAAAAAAAACAAACCAAAACTGAAGAGCCTGGGTGAGGTTTGGCTGTAAAAAACACTGGCAGGACCGTTTTAAACCTGATTTTCTGTATCCCCTTTTTTTAGTTCTCTTCCTTGTTTTAATGCAGCCGAAGCCATTCTGGGGCTGTTTTATTTAAAGCGAGTTTTGAGAGAGGACGCTGTGGTTTATGGCCACGTGTCAAGTTTGATAGTGTTGTGCCATGATTTAGCAAAACACTTGAAGCACATGTCCACATCCCACTGAATTTGGTAGGAAGTGGAGAAGCAGAGGAAAAGCTATTTGGCTGTGCAGCAGCCTCATTCAGGGGGAGAAAAGACAAAAGTAACTGAAATAAACCAAGGATTTGTCTCCACACAATCACAGAGCTTTAAGGCCAAGTTCTTTCAACTCGATGTGAGCTCATTGATCATATTAGATCACGGTCGTGAGGTGTGTTTAATAATTTCAAATGAAAGGGTTCTGCACTGGGCTGCCTCAGACCACTGAAATAGACGGGCTAATTATGGGAGCCGTGGGCGTGCTGGAGTCATCTGACTTTTATTTTTTTTTAGCAATCTCACCGAGCACCCTGCCCCCTCCCCAAACCAGCCCTTCAGGCACCGAGAGGAATCCTCACCACACGCAGGATTATCCGAGTGCTGCTCGTTTTCCCAGTGC
The DNA here is from genome assembly GCF_022539315.1 of Serinus canaria. Lineage (NCBI taxonomy): Eukaryota > Metazoa > Chordata > Aves > Passeriformes > Fringillidae > Serinus > Serinus canaria. The sequence goes on along the minus strand of NC_066324.1, from coordinate 1,558,630 downwards.
TTCCTTTGAAGGTGGCAGAACTCCAGGAGAACAGGGCCATCCGTGGTGCTGGGATGAGGAGAGAGGGGTGTCAGCCAGAGTTCCCCCATTTTCTGCCAGGCTGGAGAGTATTTCTGGGTGAAACGCTTGGAAATGAAAAGTTTGGAAAGAGATATGAGTGAGTTGTGTGCTTTGCTCGGCATATCAGGATTCATTATATCCTTACCATAAACAGATGCCATAAAAAATCTGCTTATTGAACACATATAATTTATATATATGTTCTTCGATTAATTTATATACGTTCATATAATTTATGTATGTTCCTTTTCTAGGTTAAGTCTATGTGACCTGTCCACCTTGGTCAAAATCCACAGTTTTGTCCTGGATTGATGGAATGTGACCTGTCCTGATCCCATTCCATTGTCATCCCTATTTACTAGGAGTTGTTTTCTTCAGGATTTCACATAAATATCCTTAGCAATAAACAGCATTGTATCAAAAAGCTCCTTAAACACATCTGACACCTCTCTCCCATTCTTCCCTTAACACAAACTACCTAATTTTAAATCCTAGGTAACTCTCTGAGTCAAATGTTTTAAATTTAAATTCTGTAATTACCACTCCTGGTTAACCATAGGTTCCCTTCATGCCCTGTTTGAATGGGCAGAGTTGAGACATTAAAGCTTTATTTCATTTTATTCAGTGCCCATAATCAAAGTGTTTTCTGAATGTAGGATGATGGATTTTATGGCAGCTGTGGAAAAGTAGAAAATTTTGTCTTCTTTGTTCTATTCTGTGCATTAAGGCGAAGGCCAAGGAGAGAAATTGTCATGGTGATATGTTTACAGAATAACACACAGGTAAGAAAGAAGCTGAATCAAGCTATAGTGACTTAAATACTAATATTTGATCCATCCAAATTCACAACTGATGCCGTCATCTTGCCAGGCAGAAATTTTGGTAGATATTTTCCCCTCCACATATCCGGCTTGCTGTTGGAAGAACACACATTTCACTCAAAACTGACACGGAATGGGCGTATTTGGATCCCAACTCTGCTCCTTAGGACTCCTAAACACCTGTACTGCTGTTCCTCGGAAACAGGAAAACCCGGGTAATTCCTGAACTTCTCCGCACTAGCCCAGGGAAATAAAAATTTAATTCCCCTGAAATAAAACTTGTAATTCCCCGAAATAAAACTCATCATTTCCCGCTTGGTGCAGTCCGGGAGCCGGAGGTTCCGCCGGCGCCCGCTGAGGTACCCCGGCCCCATCCCGTTCCACGCCAAAAAATCTTAAACCGGCGGATTGAGTAGCAGGAAGCAGAGTTACAAAATCCCATTTTAATCAATTTATTTATTACTGCAGGAGGGCGCATCCACCGCTCCCCCTGTGGCGATCGGCGGGGCTGAGGGGAGCCGGGGCGCCCGGAGGGACCCGCGCCCCTCACGGAGCGCGCAGCGGGGCCGGCAGCACCGCGGGGGCCGCGCCGCGCACGGCCAAACTTTACGGGCAGGGCGGCGGCCACACGGCGTCCCGGGGCGGCTCGGGAACCGCAGCGAGAGCCCGGCGGGTGCGGCGGCCCCGGGCCGAGGGCCCGGAGCGGCGGGGCCGGCCCGGCTGAGGAGGCACAAAATGGCGCCGCGATTCAAACGCTGCGCGCTGCGGGCGGGCGGGGCGGCGGGGGGGGGCGGTGTCCCGGCGGGGTTCACTGCGCCTGCGCGCAGAGTCGCAAGATGGCGGACAGTGCGGAACTAAAGGTAAAGCGCAGCTCCGGGTCCCCCCGCGGCGCCGCCGGGGCCGCGGCCGAGACCGGCCCGGGGCGAGACGAGCCCCGCCGGGGCGGCCGCGGCGGAGCCCCGCCGGCAGCGAGGGCCGGGGGGCGGGGTGGGTGGGGAGCGGAGCGCGGAGCTGCCTCCCCTCGCCGGCCCCCCCTCGCCGGCCGCGCTCCGCCGGGCGGCCCCGCCGGCAGCCGGGGCAGCGCGGGCGGCTCCGCTCCGCGCCCGCCGGGTCGGGCCGCGCCGCCGCGGGATGAGGGCGGCGGCCGGGGGAGCCCCCGCGGGGGGCGGCGCGGCCGCTGCCGGGGCGGGGGACGGAGCCCCGGGCGCCCCGCGAAGTTTGCAGGGGAGTCCGGCGGGAGCGACCCCCGGCAGCGGCGGTGCCCGCGGTGACAGCGGGGGGAGCGCGCCGGGGAGGCCGGCTCGCCGCCCCTCCGGTAAATAAAGAACGTCACAAGCAGATGTGGAGGAGTTCCGCGGTGTTGAGCTGGCGGCCGTCCCTGTCATCCTGCGGAACGCGTGGAAACGGGGCGCTCCGAGCCGCCCCGCAGCCGGGCCGGCGCTGCCCGGGCGGGGGGCGCTGCGGTTGGGGCGGTTCTGGAGGATTTTTGGGGGGGTTTTGGGCTCTTCCCCGGGGGGCAGGAGCGGGAGGAGCTCTGCCGAACGCGGAACTTGGGGTTTCCTATCGCGCAGAAGAAGCAGCAGTTTTGAGGAAGAGCAGCCGCAGGATGGAGGGCGGTAAGCATCCGCCCCACGATCCCACGAAAGGACCCCTCGAAACTTTGCGGGCTCCTTGAGGCCGTGCGTGGGTGCGGGCTGTGCCCTGCACACCCTGCAGGGTGTTAAAAGTTGCAGAGTTTCCTCGCAGTTGTCACAGGGTCGTTATTCACCAGGAGGGCTCCTGCCTCTTAAAGTTCGCAGAGCGAGCGGCAGGAATCAGGTGGATGTGAAATGTGTAGGGGCACAGGCGTGTTAAACGTGTAGCATAAAGTGCGGAATATGTCACGTATGACTAAGGAGGTATTCTGTCTTTCCCTCGAGGTTTGGTAGATCTCAGTTTTCTGTGTATCAAAGGTATCGTGCACTTTCATTTTTGGATGCTTAAGGAGCAGTCAGCAGGTGAAGAAATATCAAATCTTGGGTGTGTTCTGGCTTGCGTGGGTCAGGAGCCTTCAGATCCTCCTTTAAATCCTCCTCTGGCCTTCGTTTTTCTGGGTATCTTCAGACCACATTGAATTGCTTGAGCTGCGTAGTCCTTAAGCCTTTTTTCTTTTCAAACTCTGCTTCCCACATAACGAGATCAGAGTGTTAAGATGTGATTCCAGTGCTCGACTTTTTGTTAATTGTAGCGTGGCAAATGGAATAGTGTGTTTTGGTAAGTAACTGCGAGAGTTTCGTGGTGCACAGCAGCCAGCTTGGCTTTATGTGATGCCTTTATTAGCAAGAGGGACTCAAAAGGAGTTCAAAGAGATGGGAGTTAGGGAATAAAGTCATTCCAAACCCTTCACTGATCGCTGTTAGAAATCTCCTTCTTGAGAACCGGTAGAGAAAATTCAGATTTTTTTAACATTTATGTTTCCTGAAGTGCCGGCGCTGCCTCAGGGATGTGGAGGGTAAATGGCAAAGTTACTTTTTTATTGTCAATTTCAGTTTTCTGCTCAGGTTATGATTGGTACTTGCAGGCAGGGACTGGAGGATGGCACTCTGTGAAAAGTTGGGCTTTTTTCTGTAGCGACAGGAGCTTGGCAGTTTGCTTAACAAAAAAGTAATTACTTCAGAGATTCATCCTTGGGAGACCTCAGGACATTGTGATTTCTTCTGTCCTTAGAATGAAGAAGGTGCGTGGGTGGGTCCTGCTCTGTCAGGAAGGAGAGGGGGCACAGGATCTCCTGCTTGGGCTCGGAGCTGTCACCCTGCGGCTCTGCAGGCTCTCAGGTGCTCCTCAGAAAAACGTGGAGAGCTTGGCATCTCTTGGAGAGCTCTGACATCGTGGCTGGGGACGCTGGCTGTTTTTGAAGCAGGAGTAAATCCCCAGAAAACGTGCTTTTGAGTTCTTTTTTTGGGAGTTGAAAGGTAGCTAAGGGAGGGTTTGTGATTAAGACTCTGCTCTTTGAAGAATGACCAGTGAATTCCTTTAATTATTTTCTTAGGTAAAGCCTTGTACGGCTCTCCTCTGATTAATTAGCAAATGGAATTGATTTCAGGTTTGGTGACCTTTAAAAACTAAAATCAGCTGTAATACTTGGGCAGGGACTCTTTTGCCTGGCCAGAAAAAGTTTGTCAGAAAAACTTACTCAAGTTTCTAAAACTTTGTTGCCTTCCTGTGCAAAGAACCCTGGGGCTATGTGTGGGGAGCATGTGGAAATTAGGGAATGTGATATGGTGAGTGCTGTTGCCAAAGGAAAATTAAAGTTCTTGCTCCCTCCAGAAAAACGGTGGTCAGTCTTACTTGCCACAATTTTTCATGGAGTTTTAATCATGAAATTGCCTTTCCCATGATGTATTTTCTTACCACAAGCAAGAGCCTTTCGGCCTTTTTTGCCCCCGTTTGGGATTGTTTGTTCTGTGGGGGAAAAAAAATAATCAGATAAGATGAAACACAACTTTGCAGATCGCAGCCCTGTGAGGCTCCTGAATTCCTGGGTACTCAGGAAGGTTGGGGTAAATTGAAGCAGTATGTTTTCCTTTCTGCTGCTGAAGTAAGGTAACTGCAAAGTTTGTTCTTCTGCAGAGTCCTCCCTCACTCCATAGGCTGAGGCATATGTGAATTTTCCTGATCTTAATTACTATTCCTGTCTAATTGCACCCAGACTCTAATTTATCTCAAGGTAAGCTATTTAAAGCTCTTTCTAATTGGAAGGAGTATACTTGAGTGATTAAATCTTTCCTTCAATATTTCTTACATCTCTTTAAATTGGTTATTAGATTGTTGTGATCTTTGCCTTCCACTCCAGCATTTTGGAAATCATTACACAGTTTGCAATAATCAATTCAATTAAGCACGGATCAAAGAATGAGAAAGAAAAGCTTATGTTCAAGTATTGTCATTCTTGATACTGTCCTAAGAAGCTGGTTTGGAAAGCACATGCTGGGAGGTTTTCTCCTTTGTTCTCTCTCCTTTTAAGAAAGTGCCTTTGGGGATTGAAGAGATCCCTGGTGTGTTTCTTGTTAGACATAATTTATACTTTAAAAAAAAAAAAAAAAAAAAGTGAGCCAAGAGTTTGAATGAAAATTCATCACAGCATTTCCACACAATGGTGAGGAGCACAAACCACTTAGAAATATTCTCAGTTGGGAAATACCCCTCCCTGAAATCCAGGGAGGCACTTTTGGGATAGCAGTGACTAAGGGACCTGTGGAATTGCATCCCCTAATTTTAATAACCACAATCTACCTGTTTCAGTGTTCAGTTAGAATTTTACACTTCTGCACTAGGAGCTCTTCCTGCTTAATCCTTTTATAACTTGCTGAGGTGTGTGTTGCTGAGATTAAAGTAAATATAATCTACTTTTCATTGTTATCTGAGCCCGTGGATTACGTTTGCTCATGCTCTAATGTGGTGCGTGCCAGCACAGTTGTATTTTTCACTGATTTTTGGGCTGGGTATCTCTTTTTTGAGCTCTAGGTCACCAGCACTGGGGTTGCAGACATCAGAGGGATAAAATTGGCAGCTGAACTGTCCAAGCCTCAGTCCATAACCCTTTTTTATTGCCAGGAAACCCCAGATTGTTGTGTGCACGTAAATACAGTGCCAGAGAACTTTGGGTAAACCTTCCCCGTCCTGGGAGGATCTCTGGGTCTGTGCAAGTCCAATTCACTTGAGGAGGAAGCACCAGCATTTTTAGTAGTTATTTTTATGGATTTACAGATGATTTTCTTTTGGTTGTAAAGGTATTTAGGAATCCCAGTTATAAGCAGGTAGGAGATGCACCTTATTCAGCTTTATTGCACGAGAAAAATGCTCCTGCAGGGAGGAGAAGGGCTCAGGAGTGCCTGGCCATTGGTAAGGATATTCATGGATCAGGCACACAAGAGAAATAGTTAACAGCATCCCCCGGAGCAGGGCGTGGGGAGCTGGGTACCTCTGATACTGCAGTTATTTATAGGGCTGGAGCCTGAGTGCTGTGGTTTGTAGCCTGCCCTGCATCCAGCAGAGCCCAGGGAGGGCAGACTCGTCCCTAATGCGTTTGGCACGGTGGGATGGAGTTCCTGGAATCTCCTCTCAGGGAAATCAGCCTCTCATCAGTTCTCTTCAGTGCCATTAGAGTGAAAACCAAACCAGAGCTTCAGGCACTTGAGGCTGGAGTGCTCCCTGTAATTGTTCTGAGATACCCCCAGCCCTGTCCTTGCTCTGGAGCTTCTCCTGGAAACCTTGTTTGTCCTGAAGCTTGGGGTGAGGGCTGACCCTTTAGAGCATCTCCTGGAATTTCTGTTTGTCCTAAAGCTTAGGGTGAGTTGGGGGCTGACCCTTTGGATCATCTCCTGGAATTCCTGTTTGTCCTAAAGCTTTGAGTGAGTTAGGGGCTGACTCTTTAGAGCATCTCCTGGAATTCCTGTTTGTCCTAAAGCTTGGGGTGAGGTGGGGGCTGACCCTTTGGATCATCTCCTGGAATTCTTGTTTGTCCTAAAGCTTGGGGTGAGGTGGGGGCTGACCCTTTGGATCATCTCCTGGAATTCTGTTTGTCCTAAAGCTTGGGGTGAGGTGGGCTGGTGCTCTCCATCCCTCTGGCACTGGGCTCTGCTGAAACGATGGAATTGGAAGCCATAGTCCCTTGGTTGCTTGGGAATCAGCATATTGAGAGGGTTAACTTCTGGATCTCTCGGTGTCCCAGAGGATTTGTGGCTGGAGAATGGATTTTTTCTCTTGGGGCTTTTCTCTTACACGGGATGTTGATGTTTGGCTCTTGGCCCCACGAGGAGAGAATTTCACCTCCAGAGCTGAGGTTGTGTCAGCAATGTCTCTCTGCTTTTGCTGCTGTGTTTCCAGTGTAGATACTTTTGCTTTACAGGTGCCCTTCTAATGGAAAACTTGGCTTTACCACCCTCCATAAAAAGTAGTAAAAGCCTTTTGAAAACCCCAGATTTCAGGGAAGAATGTAAACATGGCTTTTCTGTAAAAAACTTCTCTGTAAATGCCTAGTGTGCCTCAGTCTGTGCTGCCCCCTTCACCTCTGATTAACAGAATTGTGCCTGCAAGAATCACAGATAAATGTTTGTGTTGTTCTTGAGTGGGAGAAAAGGGGAAATGCCCATCAGGAGTGACTGCTGGGGCAGCTGGATTTTGGGATCCTCTTGCTGAAGCTCAGGTATTGATTGTGCTCTGTCGCTGCTCCAGCTCTGTGCAGACCAGTAAGTGCTGAGAGTGTTGGTTTGGGCTTTTTAAAGTGGAGATGATTGGATTTTCTGAAGCAGAAATTGCATGTAGTACCTTCAATAGCAGTCTGTTCATGGAAACAAATGCCTTTCTTAAAAGTAGAGTTGAGTAGAGAGAGCAGATATTCAAAACTCTTTTGCTAGGGAAGGGGGATGAGGAGGAGAAAGGAGCTTACAAAAGACTGCTTATTTCTGTAATTTTACTCAACGCTATCAAAGCCATTTCAAACGCAGCCACTGCCATAAAATGTGGTTGTTTCAAAGTAAATTAAAAGCTTGGGGGCTACAAGACAAGCTAGAAGTATTAAAGCTTTGAGAGTAGATGGAGCTGAGGGTGGGACCAGGAGATGGTAGTTTTGCTCTGATGTCTCAGGTTTTCAGGCAGAATTCTGCAGAGCCAGGTGAACAGGATATTATTGTCCCTTCAAACCTTTTCTTCTCCCTCTTTGGCTGAGGCTCCCGTGGCTGGTGCAGCTGCATTGATCCGGGAGCTGCTCAGCAATTTGCTTCATCTTGTTTTCCCTTTGGGATTGGGGCTGGCTGTGCATGTCCCTGTCCCTTCAGAGCGCTCTGCAGATTGGATTCCAAGGCTGGGGAGGAGTGGGAGGGCGTTATGGGCTTGTCTGGAATATGGGAAACAAAGAAATGAAAAGCCAGGGTACAATTAGACCAGAGGTCAGCCTGAGCTTGACCTTCACGTCTATGGGAGATGATATACAAGAGATTTATATGGGAAGTGGCAGGATAATTAATGGGAAGGAAGAGGAGCCTCCTGAAGGCTGTGCTTGGGGAGAAGGGAGCCCTGGGCCCTGCAGCAGAGCAGGGACTCCGTGGCCACGTGGAAGTTTATTTAGGGGACAGAGATAAGTGCTGTCACCTCATGGGCTGCACTGCAGATGCTCTGCAGGGAACTTCCTGTTTGGGGTAGGAAATGGGAACGAGCTGCTGGACCCATGGGAGTAAACATGGATGGGCTCTGCCTGGGCTGCAGGACATGCTGCAGTGGCCACTTTCCATCCGGGAAGCATGCCTGACAGCAGGACAGGGAGCAGGGGGCAGCTCCTATCTCTGCCCTGCTCCAGGGCTCCCACAGCCAGCCACTGCTCCTGCACGAATGGTGGAGCATCCCTTTATCTCTGCAGTGACTTCCTTCCCTGTCCCTTATCTGTTTGTGGTGTGTCCTGAGTGCTGTTTCCCAGTTTCCAGCCCCAATATAAATTATCATGCTGAATTCTTTAAACCAGAGTTCAGCAGGGCTCTGCTGTTGGTTTTTAGAGGTGTTTCTTTCTGTTTGACACCTTCTTGCTCCTTGATCCTGGGCACAGATCATTCATGATTCTGGCTATGAGGGACTGTGGGCAATCTCCAGCTCAGGCAGGATCAGCTGAGGATCAGAACAGGTCACTCAGGGCTTGCTCCAGTCTGGTCTGAGACACCTCCAGGGAGGGAGATGGACAACCTCTTCCCTGGCTTAGCTGCTTTCATGGTGAAAACAGGGTTGGTTTGGCTTTTTTTGGTCTCCATCCTGAGCCTCCTCCTTCAGCTTGTGCTGTGTTCCAGTGGAAGATCATGGTTGTTTCCTTGGTGACCTCCTGGACACCTTGGAAGGTTGCCAGGAGGTTGCTCCAGAGCCTTCTCTCCACCAGGCTGAAGGAGCCCTGTTCCCAAACCTCCTGCCAGGACCTCACTTCTTTGACACAGAATTTCTGGGAATGGGATTTGGGCGGGTGATTCCGTGGCACAGTGTTGTTCCCGAGGAGTCTGTACTCCTGAGGATTTCTGTTTGTGCACATCCTCGGCAGTGTGCAAAAGTAGCTCCTGAGACTGTCCACTGATACCAAGGGAAAGGTGGGAGCTGCTCCCAAAAAATTAGAATTTCATAAGCAGTGAACCTACAGAGGGGAGAAGGTGACACACAGCTCTTCACCAGGAGGCTCCATGAAATTATTGTCCATTTTGAAGCTCTCCCACTCCTTCCCCTTCTCCTGCTAAATCCATGGCTCTAAAGCACGTGGAAAACTGAGCTCAATCTCCTCCTCGCTTGGCTGCAGCACCTGAAGTTGCATCTTTTGTGGTCACAGTCAGTGGAGTGTGCAGACACGTGAGAAACGTTCTCAGAAATTTGTGCTGGGCAGAACTTAGAGGCTGGGCTTATACAAGATATTAAACTGAAAATGGGATATACAGGATGGTTTATACGAGATACCCAACTGAGAAATGATTAGTTAGTGTGCAGAATAGAATATAGGGTGAAAACAGCAGCAAAGTGAGTTTGCCTTGGCAGTTTAGCTTAGGTGCAGCTCCCTATTCTGTATCTTTTTGGTAGAAAGCAGAAGCCAAATGCAGTAGGGATACTTTGGTTCAGGTAAAATCTGTGATCCGAGCTGCAGGAGAGTCCTGTGAAGAGTTGTGTGGAGGAGAATGTTTTTGATACATTCACTCCTCATCTCGTTTCTCGAGACTCCCTTGACAAAATGATCTCACTTCTGTGCAGATGTTGTATCTCGTTTCCCTGGTGCAAAACAAGAGCCTTTGAAGCAGCCCAAGTATTTGTGGAGATTTTCAGCTTCTTGGAAAAGCCGTTGGAGGCAGCTCTGCTCAGGCTCTGGATGGAGCTGTGAGTGCACCTAGAAATGCACAGCACCAGGAACGTGGGACACAAACAAAGCTGTTCTTTTTGGTAGGTTCTGTGTTGATTTAGCAGCCTCTCATCTGTGAATCTGCTGAGGCCACTCCATGGCAGGGCTTCAGAATTTTTTTTATTTCAAGTATCAGAGCTGTTGTTGGTTTGAATCACAAGGATTTGAAATAATATTTTGCTAAAGGGTGTCCACCTAGGTTTTTGTTCAGTTAATTCCTACTTTTGCCTCTTTGCTGGTAAAATGTCTCTCTCTCTGTTCTGCAGTGACATTTTTATTTGAGGCCCTCGACAATGTCACTTGGCTTTTAGAGGAAATGGCTGAAAATAAACCTGTTAGAAACTGATTCTTAGGGATGGAAAAGTGGCTGTGGTGGTTCAGACCAAGGGTCCATCCAGCCTGGTGGTGTCTCCTGCAGCTTCTGGAAATGTGTGAGTGAGGAAAAGCAACAACAGGGCAAAGTGGGAGAAATCCCTTCCCTGCAATATTCCTCCATCTGCAGCTGCTTCCAGCTCAGCCCTCTGCATCCAGTGGGGTGCATGAGCCATAATAAATCTGTTTTCAGGTGCCTTCCCAGGTTTCCTTGAACCTCTGTAACCTGATTTTGTTCCCAGTATTTTGGGAGGGATTTCTGACCCTGCTTGTGGCGTTTGGAGCCTGGTTCCATCCCTGGGTGCTGTGATGGAGGAGGACAAGCAGCTCCTCCCTGTCCATTTCTGTGTGCTGCTCATGGTTTCTGGATTGGATCACAGCTGTCCCCAGGTCCTCTATTTTCAGGCTGAAAACTCAGAGCTTTTATCATTTTTTCATTAGGGAAGTCATGCTGGACTTCTGCCAGCCTCTGACATTTCCACTTCTCATCTGTGTGTATATATGTATATATAATTATTTAATATGTTTTTTATGATGAGACCACCGAACCTACCCACACTTGGACCTTTGGGTGAAGCAAGAATTGACATAATTTAGAAAGATTTTTCTTTTTGCTCTCTGCTCCCTCCCAGCCATTTCTCCCAGTGATTTGTGTGCTCACAGCTGAGCTGACCTTCTCCTACCTGTGTTTATCTTGGGCCCAGCAGTGGCAAAGGTCACGCTGCAAACCCTGGCCTGGCTGCTCTGCTTTTCCCACACCTTCTGGCCATGAAACTGGGCTCTGCCAGTGGTGCTCCATCCTTCAGAGCCCGCTGAGCCGGGCTTTTCTGCCTGTTCAGGAACAGGTTAAGCCCAGAGTGCCAGTGCAGGACTCCATGCGTGACCTTCCCCTATTGTTTGCTCCTGGAGCAGCTCAGCCCATGGTAACAGAAGAACTTTGAATAGCAGCTGAGGACCCAGGGCCTGGCTTCCCTTTCTTAAAGGAGTTACTGGTGCTGGAGGAATACCCAGCTCGTGTGTGCAGGCTGGATTTTCATCGTTTGCTTTGACCTGTGCTGTTGTGTTGTTTTTAAACACATGGAGGACTCTGGGGTGGTGCCAGGCTGTGTGGAGGGGAAGCTGAGATGTGTTGGAACTTGTTTCCCATGTTCAGTTCACTCCAAAAGTTTGGTAGAACGTGCCTCTGTTTTTTAGAGGGCATTCACACAGTTTGGTAAAAGGCTTGAGCTAATTAATAATTAATTAACTGCATGGACTCCATTGCTTGGGCCCACACGATGATGTCTTTATTTTTATTTCTCCTTTTGGTATAGAGGTGAGCAGGATTGTGAAGCAGTTAAAATACCCTCACCTGGAAGTAGGAGCTGTAGGTTCTTACCTAGTGAGTGGATCAGGAGGCACAAAGGTGAAGCCAATTCATACTAAAGATCTCTGCTGAAACCCAGAAAATGCCTTGTTTTGTCACCAGCCCCTAAATAATCCTGTGTGTGTAAAAGGGACAGGCAGGGTATAAATCCATGAAGGAGTGAGAGTCATTCAGAGGCCATGAATGAGCTGCAAAAGCCTTGTCTGTATGCAAATTCCTGTTCAGGGTGGGATTTGGATGAGGAGGTTAATGAGGTGGGGCAGAGGTTTGGTCAGTCAGGATGACAAGGAGCAGCCATGGAACATCCTCCTCCCTCTGCCCCCAGAGTGGGATGGGAACGGGGGGAGGAAGGCTCGGGAAAGTGAGGGAATGTTGAATCCAAAACTGCAGCTCTGTCTCTCTCACCTGGTTGGGATTTTGCTCATTTTGCTATCAGAGCTTTCTCTTTGGATCCTGGTTTATTCCCTGTGAATGCAGGATCCTGTTGGAGTTCACTTGCAGTGGTTTTCATGGATTTGAAATCCGAGGTGTGGCTGAAACTCAGCTTCTGAAAATGCCCTCATTCCATCCAGGGGTTTGTTTCTGTGCAGGGTAGGGGTTACTGTGGGGATAAATGAATTGGATTCAGTCTGATTGTGAGGAAAAGTGTCTGGAGGATGAGGTGGTGGGCTGGGGGAATGAAATCTCCTCTTCCCACCAAGCAATGTCCTTAGCATGTGCCAGAGTGCTGGGAAAATGTTCCTGAAGGCCCTGCTGAGCTCTGTGTGGGCCAGGAAAATATTGCATACAGAATATATAGAATTTCCTAACTCACTGCGTGCTTGGGCCTATAGGTAACCTCTGGTCATACACATAAAAATGCAGTTTTCTGGCATGGACAGCTCTGGAAGCTGGAAGGACAGAATATCCCAGATTTTGAGGGCTGAAGTAGGATTGTGGGGTTGGGATCAGCTCTGCCAGCAGTTCAGGCCTTGCCTAAGATGCATCTTTGGCTGTGTTTTCATTCCAAAGCGTTTTCTTTCTCCTCACTGAGGGCTGAAGAAAAGCAGGAAGATCTGCTTCCTCTGCCATTCCTCTGCCATCTCTGTGCACTTTGCTCTGTGGGGAGAAGCCCTGCCTGGGGGCTGGTATGAAAAACTGAATTTCCTGCTCCCCTTCCCCTTTCTGGGTGCCCGGGGCTCTTTGGGCTCCAGCCCTGGCACGTGCTGCTGCCATACAGAATATAGGATTTATTTATTTCATTTATTACATTTATTGATTTATTCATAATAAATAAATCAATAGATTGCAGTTCTGTCAGGACAGGAGGATTTCAATGGGAGCTGAACTTCTCCCTGCCAGGATTTTCACCTGGGCTTGAATTCACGTCATAGAACTTCTTTTGGTGATTTCTGTAATCATAAAACACATTTTAGCACTTTAATCTGTGTCAAGATGTGATGTAAATATAAATTCTACACTATAAATATAGAATTTAGCTATTATAATATATTACATTACTTATTTATTTATCTATAATAAATAAATAAGTTGCAGTTCTGTCAGGACAGAAGGTTTTCAGTGGGAGTGAAGAACTCCCTGCCAAGATTTTCACCTGGGCTTGGATTCACATCACAGAATTATTTTTTTTTTTTCTGATTTCTTTAATCATAAAATACATTTTAGCACTTAATTCATTATCAGTATGGGATGTAAAAATAAATTCTATACCACATAATAAATAAATTGCAGTAAGTAAATCATTCCAGACTCATGGGAACACAAGTTTCTTGGTGCAGGTACCTAAAAACCTGACCCTGAGGATTCACAAGTAAATGTTTCTCTGAAATAGAAAGGGGCAGCAATTCTAATATAACAATACAGTTCTTAACTAATACAGTGGAAAAACATTTCAAAGGTGCAGATCTTTTATTTAAATATCATAAAAACCAAATGTAAAAATACAATTTCTCAGGATCCTTCAAGCTCTTAATTAATCTTGATGACTTTCTGCCATATAACCTAAAAAAAAAAGAGCTGTGTACTTTGGCTGCAATTGCTGTGCATGGCTCTGAAGACCTTAGGAAATAAAGAAATGTGGAGTTTTCTTTGAAATTTGCCTTTTTCCATGAGGTGCCAGGGTGGAGCCCTTGTTCTCAGCTGGTTTTTGCAGTGGGAACTCCAGGGCTCATTTCTGTGATCACATTCAGGCTAATGGTGATAGAAATCAATTATTATTTCAGTGCTCTTAGAGGGCACAGGCTGTTTGGCCAGTGCATTTCAGAGGGGTTTGTTGTCAGCAGATTTATTTCCTTTGGGAAGGGGAATCTTTTAGTGATTAAATTATCATTTACCATGCCTGATGCTTTAGCTTAGGTCATAGTTCTTTTGCCCCCTTCATTTTCCTTTTTCCCTTTCCCCCCTTTTTTCCCTCCCCCATTTGAAGCTGTTTTGGAGCTGTTAGTGGAGGTTTTTCTGTGTTCCAGGGAAAATCCTAACCAGCCTCCTGTGGGATGGATGTGACCAGGCTGATCCTGGTCCTTGGTACCCACTGACAAAGCCTGAGCTCCAGCCTTGGGAATTCATTTCTTGAAGGGAGTTTTGCCTCAAATTCCAGAAGAAAACATGAATTTTGTCATGTTCCAGCTTGGCTTTCATGATCTTTTCCGTTTTCCAGGGTGAATTGTGAGCTGATCACTCCAGTTTTGCAGTTTTCCCTCTCTTGGGGCATTAGCAGAGCCATTGGTTACTTTTCAGGGAAATGAGATTCAATTATGTTCTGCCTTCACCCTGCTGTTCAGCACTTTGCAATTCAGTATCCAAATTTAATATGATTCTTAATTAAACCTTCTTGAGATACCAGAATAATAGTCAGGGACGATGTGGTCTGTCTCCTGTGCTGCATCCTAGAAAATGGGACAGATGAGGAGAAAAAGGGGATAGTTTGGATATATTGGAGTGCATAATCTCATCTCTTGAAGTGTTAGCTCATTGGGGCTAATTAATAGCAAAGTTTTAGTGGATAACTAATTTTTCACTTAGGCCACGTGGGGAATAAATCACTTTGCAAGGTACAGAAATAAGATTGTATTTTCAAATCTTGGAGGCAAATCTGCATCTCTTATGTCAGTAATTTATTTTAATCAAGCTGGAGTTGACAAACACGAGCCAAGCAGTGCTGGCTGTTGGTGCAGCAGAGATTTACAAGTTTCACAAGCAAACATTCCCCTGGGTGTGGGGATGTTGGTCCTGGTGAGTGTGTCCTGCTGCTGACAGGCTCTGGGAGCTGCTCCTGGAGTACATTCATGGAATTCCAGGTGCATTCTTCTCCAGCTTTCCCTCCAAATTGACTTACAAAAGCTCCCTGTGCTTCATGCAGGTATTTGAGATATTTAGGAAGTGAGCAGAGCTGGTATCTGGTTGGGAAAGGATGCCTGGAAGGGAGTCTGACAGGAAAATCCTGCCTGGAAATCCCAAATCACTCCAGGAGTTGGTGGGACCATTTCTTTTGTGTTCATTGTGGATTCTGAAGTGGATATTTTATTGTTTTGAACCACGGAGAAAAGGGAAATCAATGTGGATTTGTGACCTCCCGTGTGGCTTCTGGTCCTGTCTTTTTTTAGACAAACAGGCAGCATTTCAGACTATTCCTGAGTGCTCTGACAGTTGTTTTATTTTGGTTAGAAGCTGTGATCCTGAGAGGACACTGGGTTTAGGAAGCTCTTTGCACATCTGTCTGCATCTGCCTGGGGCTCCACTGCACCTCCTCCCTTGGGAGCTGGCTCATCTGTCAGCCAGCAAGGCTTTGGTGAAGAATATTCTTCATAAAAAGTCAATTTGTCTGGCAGTGACCCTCTCCCAAGTGATTGTCTTCACCCTTAGCCTCAGGTGTGTTTGCAGAGAGGCTCCTGTGTCAGATCCAGGAATTCCTAAACTGGAATTTCTGCCTTTGCTTGGTGTGGAAATCATTCCCAGCTGCTAAGAGAAAAAACACCGGGGACAATTAAGTTTAAGCGTGGCTGAAAAGAACCTGGAGTCTCCAAGAAAATGGAGATTACCACTGTGTCAGCAACCTTATTTAATAGCAAAAGCAATAATATCCTTCACCTAGCAGGGAAATTCTCCTGGGCCTGGTAAAACTTTCGTTACGGATTAAGATAAAATGGGGCTTGCTTTAAATCAAACCTGCTTCAGACATGACTTAAGTCTTGGCAGACTTCTCCTAACAAATCTCTCTCACAGCTGGAGCAAATCCCTGCCCCAGCAGCTCTGCCCAGCGTGGTTGGTGTGTCCTCCTTGTCACCACACAAAACCCCTCAGGGCTCAGTGGGAAAACTCTGAATTTGGGGGGTTTGGTCACACACTTGGCTAAATCCCACAAAAACCCCACAGGGCTCAGTGAGCAAACTCTGAATTTGGGGGCTCTGGTCACACACTTGGGCTAAATCCCACAAAACCCCCACATGGCTCAGTGGGAAAACTCTGAATTTGGGGTGTGTGGTCACCCAGTTTGGCTGGATCTCCCTCTCCCAGGAAAAACTGTAGGAAAAGGGCTGGATTTGGGGTCTAGAAGGGCACTAAAGTGCCAGGTTTAGGTATTTCCCATCTCCCAGAGCACAGCAAAATTCCACAGGCATCTGTGGGATCTGGCCAAAAGCACAGGACAGCCTTTAGGAGGTGGGGATTATGTTAAAAATTCCAAATTCTGCCTTTGCCCAGCAGCAGTTCAGGGGGCTGGAGCTGCCTCTGTTTGCTTTTCCAGTATCCTGTCCCTGGTCACTGAGTTTTGGGACTTCTATCACCGTGGATTTTTGGGATCCAGGCAGTGACAGACATCTCAAAGAACTTGTGACATCACTGGGGTGGGATTAGCTGGAGAGCTCTGGCTGGAATTTACAGGCTGGAATTTCAGTTTATTGGTGTTCAGGTATGAAAAAAGCATCACTGAGCTTCCTAAAACTCACTGAATTTGGGGACAGTCAGGTTTTACCAACATGATAGATACAAACCAGAAGTGCTTGCCAGGGGAATATTCCTTGGATTAATTATCTGTGGAATTCCAAGTCCTGTGCTTCCATGGGCTGGTACAGAAGGATTTTGGTGGGAGATCCTGCCCAGAAGCTTCCACCTCAAGTGCTGCAGTTTTTGTCATCTCCTCCCTGCCAGCTTCTTAATGTTAGCACTGAGCTTAAAGTTGTAGAACCTGACCTTAAACTGGCACAATCACAGAGTGGTTAGGGCTGGGAAGGTTGGTTCAAGGGTCAGAATGTTTCTATAAATAGGTTTGCAGCCTCTGAATTGACAGGGAAATCTCCTGTTTGTGAGCCTGCAAAGGTAAATAACACCTGCTGGCTGCAGTCTGTGGCAGGGAATGCATTTCTGGGGAAATCAGGAATGCAGGCTGAGCTTCAGGAAGCCCACATCTCTGGAGGTGCCATCAGCAGCTCTTGCCCAGGCTGTTTGGGCATTTCCAGCATTGTGTTGTTGACTGATTTTTACTGTTTCAAGCCTGTTTTTCTTGTTAGCTGCTCAGTTTGCTCCTGCAATTACAGCCTGGCCTTTCTGAGCACTGATACCCTGTGTAAACAGAGCTTTCTCAGGTGAAGAAATCCTCAACCCTCTTGTATGTGCAACAAAATCCTATTTCTACCTGCTGCTGCCTGGTTCCTTTACTCCTCATCCCCAAAACCTGGCAGGTGCCACTGCTGCCAAAAAAGAGTTTTTCCTGATGAAACCCTCCTTAAGCCTGGAGGATGCTGCATATTTATGGTTGTTCTCCCGTGCCTTTGCCCCTGCTCTGCTTTGAATTGCAGGGGCTCCAGCCTGTGGCAGTTTTGGTTTCTGGGACAAAGGCAGGGAGTCCCAGGCTGTCACTGCAGCTTCCCGGGCTTTGCTTCACTCCCTCCTGCAGATTTTTGGGAGAACGAGCTCAGTTTTTATAGTTCAGCCTCGAGAGTTTCCTTGGGTGAGCCTTGGGGGTGGGATTGAGGGTTAGGGGATGTGGGTTATTAAAAATGGGGATGTTTTTACCCTTGTGATTGGCCAGGTTCACAGATGTGAACTATGCCAGGAGCCAAGAGCTCCGTGTGAGTGTCGCTTTTCCAGAACATTCCTCTCCGGGGTTAGGGAGGCTGCTCAGAGCTTGCAGGAGCTGTATTTTTACAGCTGGGGCCTGGAGTTTACTGGGATTCATTCAGAACCATTTCCATGCTCCTCTGGCACTTTCTTGTTGCTTTTGTTTGAGAAAAAAAGATCAATTTCAATTTTTTTTAACCTGTCTTTTGGAAGTGATTACAGAATTCCTTTTTGATAAGGGGGAAATTTCCATTTGTGTTGTCTTTCACCTTTGAAGGAATTTGCTGCAGAGCTTGCTCTCTTCTGATGTAATGACTCTTAATTACTAAAGATCACTAAAGCTAATCACTGTGTTTTTAATAACAAATTCACTGTCACTGCCTGGAATTGCTCTTTATAAATTAGTGATCTCCCATTTCTTTTTTCCCCTCTTTTTACTCTTCTCTTCCATCTTTTCACTGGGTTTTGAGGTGATTTTTTTTTCCATTCCTATTTTCTCCCCCTTATCTTTCAGGTTGATGCTTGGAGGGTTGGGGAGGACCTGCTGGATTGCTTTAGGCACAGAATGTGGTGTGGGCCCAAGCCAAATGCTTCTTGTTGTTCTGGCAAATAATTTAAATATGTTTTGGAGCTTACTCCCTGCTTCTGCTTATCATAAACATCCAGGAATAACTCGCTGGATTCTCCTGATAGATCCTAGGGTTGATAACTGGAGAAATAGCCTTTTAAAAAAAAACATGGATCAAACTTGGATTTGAATATTTTGCTTTGAGGACAGTTTTGGTGCTGCTGGATGGGTGAAAGTGCTCAGCCTTGTCCATCACTCTGTGGAAGCTGCTCAGTTTATTTAAACTATAAATAAATGTTGATTTCTAGCTGATTTTTACCTCTCAGGGAAGTCCCTCCCTTCTAAAAGTGGGGAAAATAATTCAGGTTCACACATTATTTCCCTGGATGATCAGTGCCTGTGAGACCAGGCACAGGTTATCCAGGGAATGTCTTATCCAGAGGTACCAACACTTGGATTTTATTTATTTTATTTATTTTTTATTTTATTTTATTTTATTTTATTTTATTTTATTTATTGTATTTTATTTATTTATTTTATTTATTTATTTTTTATTTTATTTTTTATTTTATTTTATTTTATTTTATTTTATTTATTTTTTTATTTTTTTATTTATTTTAAGCTTAATTCCCAGTTTCCATAGGTCATGGAGACAAGATGCAACTCCTGAAAATGCTCTGAGCTGCTAAGCTGTGCAGAGGGCTGGAATTCTTGGAGCTCAGTTTGGGAATCTTTCCTTGGCCGGAACAGCTGCCTTTGTGTGGAAAGCCAAATTGCTTCTCTGCTGTTACTGTTGCAGAGAAAATCCAAGTAAATGATTCTTACCTTCACCTGTTTTCATCTCTAACAGTTTTTTAAAAAATGTCCTGATTATTTTGGGAAAGAGGTTTAGGTAGGAGATCCCTTCCCTGTGGATAATCACCAGAGAGCCCGGGGGGAATGACGTCAGTGCTGCCCATGGATGACTCCATATATTTCAATTATTTTTTTTCCAAATCTCCTTGGTGGGAATACTCCTTGTTTCCAGGTGGGTTGTTTCAGAGTGTTTCCTCAACACACAGAAATTTGGGATGCTCCTGCAGCAGCAGGAATGGCATCAAGTGCTTGGGATGGCACAGCCAGAAAAATGGCCCAGGTTGGACAGGGTGCAAACAGGGAGGTGGGAAAACAGCCTGGCCTCTTTCCCACCTGACACAGACAGTTGTGGGGCTGGTTGGATGGCAGCAAATGCCCTGAGGGATTTGGGAAGGCGGTGGTGCTGGAGTTGGGATGCAGGGATAAGGAATCCATGAGTGATGCAGTTTTGGTGCAGGAGCACGTGGTTGGGTTGGGTTGGGTTGTGGAGCAGGAAATGTCAGAGGTGTGTTCAGAGATCCCTTCCTCACTCCAGGAAGGTCTTCACAGGTAGTCAGAGCAGAAATGTGCCACCCCCCCCAGCTAAGCTGGATTTCTGGAAAGCTTCTTCTGACTTTTACTCTCTGAAAAATGTTTCTCACCATCCTCATCCTCTCTCTGAGCACTGAGTGTTCCCTCAGTACCAGAATGCACAATACCAGCGTGTGCTTGATGCTGGGATTTGTTGGAAACCAGTTTGAAGCTGAGTGCCAAAACCTCGACCTTTTTAGAGCTGAACAGCATCAATTCCTTGTGCAGTGCTGTTGGCAGGAACGAATATTCCCACAGCTAAACACCTGGAATTGCAGCGTGCAGGATTCCTCTGCAGCCGGTCCTTGGGAGCTGGGCCGCCTCTCATTTCTCTGCAGTTCGGCTCTTGGGTGTTGTTTTGTTACTTTATTTCCTGTTAGGATGGAGAATTCCCAGCTTTTTAGCAGTTCCAGCAGCCAGGGCTGGGGGCAGTCTTGGTGCTGGGGTTTGTACCTGGCAGGTGCCAGTGATCTTTGTGCTCCACTGCTGCAGGCAGCAGGAAAGAAAAGCAACATTTCCTGCAGCAAAACTCTGTGTGTCTTTGCCCTTCAGCTCTGCTGCTGCAGCTGAGCCAGCGAGGGCCTGGAGTTGAGCTGAGGTGAGATGTGACAGAGAAAATGGGAGAAATTGAGGCTTTTTCCTGGATTTTCCTGGTGTGTTTGGCAGCACTTGGGTTGTTTCCCTGCTGGGTTATCCTGCCTGTCCCAGGGTCAGGATACCATGGATCAGAGCATGGAGAGGGCTTGGGTTTCTGCTCTGGAGCTGGGTTGGTGTCAGATTGTGCCCTTTTCTGACCCAGAGGTGGGGCAACTGAGAGGTGTTTAAAAACTTTTGTTCCATTTTCAGTCTCATGAGAAGAGTGAGACAATACAGATGTTATAATTCACAGCATCACAATCAGAAGCCAGCTATTCCCTAATTACAATGCACTGTAAGTGTTTCTGGGTCTATCAGCTTTAGCCACACCATGCTGTAAATGCCTCAAAGCCAGTCATCTAAAATTGCCCCTCGTGGGTCCTACACAGTGCATCTTTCATAGTTCTATTTCTCTAAAATACCCAGTTTAATTTGTAAGGCCAACCTTTCAAACTTCTTTCCAGTTCCATTTCTCTCTCAGCAGTGTCTGTCCATTCCGTGGCATTTCTAAGCCAGCATTTCTTATCTCTTACAAATCCATTTCCCACAGGTTGGGTGCTGTAAACTCCAGCTGGGTTGGAGGAGGGACAGGAATTCTCGTGTTGATGTTGTAGGAGACTTTTCCCAGCTCAGCCTCCCAGGGTCACCATTCCCTGGCAGTGCCCTGTGCAAGGTGGGCACGGCTTGAGGCATTGCCTCTCTGTGATGTGGATAGAAGGTTTATCTATCAATTATGAAAGTATAACAAACCCACCGGGCTTTATTGCTGGTTTTAGGGATGGATCTGTCAGTGCCCTGAACACTGCAAACAGAATTGTTCTTGTCCTCCTGTGCGAGGAATGCGCGGGGTGGGGAAGAGAAGATGTGGGGGTTGTGTTTCTTTTGGGCTCTGAGGCTGCCTCCAGCACGGCCCCTGCTCTCTGTGTGCTCATTCCAGCTCCCTTTACCTTAGAAATGGAAATTATCCAGCGTGGAGCAGGAGCTTCTCGCTTGCCTCAGTTATTTCTTAATCCTCTTGTGCTCTTGGCGAGCTGAGCCCGTGAGTTTATCACAAAACAAGAACAGAGTGAAGCTCTGAGAGGTTCTGCCTGTTCAGGAAGCGACTTTTAATGGAGATGGCATTAAACCCTTCAGCTGTAACTACTCATTCTGTTGAAGAAGTGTTTGTATAGCATTATAAATAGTGTTTTTCCATGTTTCAAATCTATTTGTTTCACTTTCCTTTCAGCTGTCAACACTTCAGATTGGAGCTGAAATGCCTTATTCTTTTAAGACATCTTCATTTCTTACCAAGTACCTCGTCTGTTCTCATTAGTGGCTCTGTGACAGTCTCAGAGTTAAGTGTGGGGAAGGTTCTTGGGGTATTCAGGGAAATAAAACGACTCCAGCTCTAAGCAGAGGGTTTGTGGAAGGCTGCAGCAAGGACTTGCAGCAAGGTTCCTGAGCTGTGGTTCAGCAGAGCAGAAATCTTGTGGCAAATTCGACTTCAGTGTGGCTGCTGCAAACCTCATTAAAGACATGAATCATCTCATTTAGGGCTTCTAAATACCAGAGCAGTTTCAGTGGAGGGAAAACCTCCTGTGGACACCTGGGCAGAGAAGATCTCTTGCTGGAGGTGGAGCTGGAGCTCCGAGGAAATGATGGGAGTTTTGGGCTGGTTTTGTTAAAGCCAAGGGTAGCACCTGTCTAATCTTGGCACTTCAGGTTTGAGAATTAATGTGGAAAAAATCAGAGCAGTGTTTGAGACGGAGTAGTTTGCACAGTTTGAAGGACCAGAGAGGATGGGAGCATTTGTAGTCAAATTCAGAGATGTCAAATGCAAATTCTGGTTTGGATCGTCATCCTTCGGTGGCTGGGAAATGGCAGAGCCCTCCCTCGAGTGCTGCATTAGCTGCTTTGGTCCCAAACCCATCCATCAGGTGTTGTGTGGAGTCAGATCTGGGGTTCACAGAATATTCAGGGTGTTTCACGCTGTCCTGCAGAAGATGCCTGTCCCATCACTGGGTTTTAGGCATTGTACTTCGTTATGATTCCTTGGGAATCCAAACTTCTGCAGGCATATCATCATTCCAGCTGGTGTCTCAGGCCTGATGATGATGAGCAAGCCCCTGTCAAGCACTGAAATGTGTTTTTCAATAAAAACCAGGCCCTGAAGTTGATTTTCTGGCTCCTGCCTGCCCAGTTGATGCGCACTGGTGGTTACTGGTTTCACTGGTTTGGGAAGTGTTTTCCTCAGTTCCGGGAGAAGTGAAGCAGGTGACAAGTTGTACCAGTGTGATTCATTAGATCCTGTTGGGAGGCACTAAATGGCCCTGCTAATGAGGATGCTAATTAACAGAGGGCAAAGCCCAGCTTCCCATCCGAACAGGGCCCACAGCTCTGGAGGGAGAAGAGCAGAGGTGGAAGGGGAGGAAGTTTCCTTTAACCCAGGAATGGTGACACGGCTCAAATGGGATTTATTCACTCTCCTTTTAATACATTGATCTCCTCTCTTTGAACCCGTGTGGATCAGTTCTGCTGCATGGCAGAAACTGAGGGAGGCTGTTTGGAGCTGAGGATTGGCACAGCTTGGATGTTGTCAGTGTACAACTGCTTTTACATCCAGCTAGAGCGAGAAAAAATTCGTACCATCAGCGATTCTAGCAAGTGA
Source organism: Serinus canaria (assembly GCF_022539315.1). NCBI lineage: Eukaryota > Metazoa > Chordata > Aves > Passeriformes > Fringillidae > Serinus > Serinus canaria. The sequence goes on along the minus strand of NC_066324.1, from coordinate 1,535,788 downwards.
TTAAAAAATAATTAGAGTTACAACCTTTATTTTGCACCGAGTCCTTTTCTCAGCTTTTTGCCCACAGAATGGAAGTGCCTTTAAAAATCTCTCACTGCAGAGTTGAAAATAAACACTGAGCATTGTAATAAACACTGAGCATTGTAAAAGGGGGCAGAGCAGGGGCACAGAGCCTTGAAAACTTAATGTTTAATGGGCTTCGAGCCCTTTCTGGTGTTGGTGGGGGTGCTGAAGTCACCTGTTAATTCTTTGTTTTGTTTCTGGTGAGGATTCTGAAATTCACCTGTTAACCCTTTGGTTTGTTTCTGCTGAGGATACTGAAGTTACTTTGTAACCCTTTGGTTTGTTTCTTTCAAGCAAATGGTTCTGAGCTTTGGTGAGGGTTCTGAATTCACCTGTTAACCCTTTGGTTTGTTCCTGCTGGGGGTTCTGAATTCACCTGTTAACCCTTTGGTTTGTTTCTGGTGAGGGTGCAGAAGTCACTTGTTAACCCTTTGGTTTGTTTCTTTGAAGCAAATGGTTCTGAGCCCTGGTGAGGGTGCTGAAAGTCCACTGTTAACCCTTTGTTTTGTTCCTGGTGGGGGTGCAGAAGTCCCCTGTTAACCCTTTGTTCCTGGTGGGGTGCTGAAGTCCCCTGTTAACCCTTTGTTCCTGGTGGGGGTGCTGAAGTCCCCTGTTAACCCTTTGTTCCTGGTGGGAGTGCAGAAGTCCCCTGTTAACCCTTTGTTCCTGGTGGGGGTGCAGAAGTCCCCTGTTAACCCTTTGTTCCTGGTGGAGGTGCTGAAGTCCCCTGTTAACCCTTTGTTCCTGGTGGAGGTGCTGAAGTCCCCTGTTAACCTTTTGTTCCTGGTGGGAGTGCAGAAGTACCCTGTTAACCCTTTGTTCCTGGTGGGGGTGCAGAAGTCCCCTGTTAACCCTTTGTTCCTGGTGGGGGTGCAGAAGTCCCCTGTTAACCCTTTGTTTTGTTTCTTTGAAGCAAATGGTTATGAGCCTTCGCGTTTCGGAGCTGCAGGTGCTGCTGGGCTACGCGGGCAGGAACAAGCACGGCCGCAAACACGAACTGCTGACCAAAGCCCTGCACCTGCTCAAGGCTGGCTGCAGCCCCGCCGTCCAGATGAAAATCAAAGAACTCTATAGGAGAAGGTTCCCCCAGAAAATCATGACCCCAGCAGACCTGTCCATCCCCAGCGTGCACTCGAGCTCCATGCCAGCCACGCTGTCGCCTTCCACCATTCCACAGCTGGGCTACGACGGCCACCCCGCCACGTCCCCCCTGCTCCCCGTGTCACTGCTGGGACCCAAACACGAACTGGAACTGCCCCACCTCACCTCGGCCCTGCACCCCGTGCACCCCGACATCAAGCTGCAGAAACTGCCCTTTTATGACTTGTTGGATGAGCTGATCAAGCCGACCAGCCTAGGTAAGGAGAGCTCCTGCAGGGTTTGGGGGAAAATGGTCAAGTTCAGCTGCTGCTGCAGCAAGGGGTTAAATATTGCATCACAGCCCTGTTTAGAGAATTGCTATTTTTGGTAACTTTTGGAACAGATTGTTCTACATGGAGAGACATCTTACCTAACACTCATTAGTTGCTTTAGCTGAGCCTCTAAATATGGTTTAAACATCCGTTATTTTTAAGGGGGGGCTTTGAGAAAAAACAAACTAAATCTTAGGGAAAAAAAGAGGGAAAAAAAAAAAACAGTCTGCTGTCAGTAGTTCTTATAAACCACAGAGTTTCATTATTAAAAAAAAAACCCCAAAGTAAACAGAACTACCCCCAAATCCGTCAGGCTTCTAGAATGTTCTCATCCGTGCTGGGAAGGAGTGCCAGGCTGGAAATTTGCTGGATCCATTACAGCCTGAGCATCTGAATTTAGGGCTCTTTTGCAGTCGTGGCTACTTTTCCTTGCAGCTGATTCTTGTGTGAAGGTGTAAATCACTGGTGGAGCTGCTGAGGAGAATCTGCTGCTCCCAGAGCATTATGTAAGGAGTGATTTTCTGGGCTCCACGGAGCCCTTCACAGCGTGGTTAACTTCTAATACTCCTCAGTATTGCCTAAATGCACCAGGCCTGGAGATTTCTGTGTGGTGGAACCTTCTGCTGGCTTGAAACCCCAGGAAAGATTCCCTGCTGGTAGGAGGAGCAGATTGGTGAGAGGAGATCTGGGGAGAGAGGGTGGGTGAGTGAGAAAAAAAAAGTCCTTTGCAGAAGAAATCCCTTGTAAACAAAGCTGAGCAGGTACTTTCCAGTGACAGTCTGGAGGGCTGGGGGATGTGGGAGGCCTGATGTGTGAGTGCTGAGGTTGTCTGTGCATTTCTGAAGGATCTGGCACAGTGTTTTGCATATTTTTTTTTTTGCTTTAGCTGCTGTAATTGAGGGAAAAGCGGAGAGATTTTGGTAATTTGATCTTCTGGTTCAGGTGTTCTTTGCAGAGGTGCACTGTCTCTGTTTAGCTTTAATATAAGCCCTAATTGCTGGATAACCATTCCAGGCAGGGCTGGTGCTGGAGCTAATGAGGTGCTCAGTATGTGTCTCATCACTTCCACATCAGAAATACCTCGGAATAAGGCTGTAATTTCCACAAGACATTCCAGTGCAGGAGTGATGGTGTGCATTTATTTGTTTGTTTATTCCTGGATGGGGGAAGAGCCCTTTGCTGTCAGCTCTGAGTGGGACAGAGCACCCCAAATGCAGGGATCTTCATCCACTCCCTGCCAGGTCTCAGGCCTCAGGAGCTGATGGACAATGGGATGTTTCTCCCCTTTGTGAAGTGTCAGGGTAAGAAAATGGAAGTGCAATTCCAAGCAGATACCTTTGGAAGCAATCCCTGTCCTTTCTGTTCACTTCAGGAATGTTTGAGGCTTTTGTTTTGCGTGGGAATTCTGTCTGAAGGAATCCTATTAAAAAGCCTTTGAGTTGAGAGTTTGGGGGGGAGAACTTCAGTTTCCATCATAAAATTCTGGAATGGTTTGGGTTGGAAAGGACCTTAAAGCCCATCCCCACACCTTCCCCCATCCCTGGCCTTGGACACTGCAGGGATCCAGAGCAGCCACAGCTCCTCTGGGAATTCATCCCAGCCCCTCCCCAGCCTCTTCAAACTCTTTTCATTTTCATTTCCTCCATTTGTGCATTAACTGATACTTTGATGCAGAATCTGAAAGGGTTTGTAGAAGGTTTGCCCCAGATGGTCTGGGCATCCTTCTGTGTGCTGCCAGCCCTGTGGGTTTCCTCAAGTGTCCCATGTGTGGGTTCCCTGGTTTGTTTTCCACTGGCAGATATTACTGCAGCCACTCAGAACTTGGAATTTAGCCAGTGCTTCAGCATCTCCTGCTTGCTTTTTCCCATCAGATTACTCATGGGATAGGGATAAAGGACTTTTGAATCGACTCTGGTTCCCTCCCCCACAAGGATGAACTGCTGACCCCATGTGGGGTTTGGAATAATTCTCTGCCTGCTCCAAACAGAAGGGAAAGAAAATGTGTGTGAGAGAGACAATTTGTGTAATTCAAACTTGACACCCTCCTGAAACGACGTCAGACTGGGCAAAGCACATCCCTGGGTGCTGGGGTTGCCCCTGGTTGTTCCCAGGTGCAGGTGGCACGGCTGGGAGGGTTTGCTCCAGGTTTCTGTCCCTCTGAGAAGGGATGGTTGGTTGAAGAAGCAGTAATTTGAGCAAGCCTCAGGGCAGGGAGTTGCCCAGCGGGGCACTGGAGCAGGCATTCTGTACCCAAATATTTCGTGTGGGTGGGTAGCACCCAGCTAATGTGAGGAGCAGATAGGGAAGTGAAATCTGCTAACTCTCATTTGTACCGTCAGGAACAAAAGGAGGAAATGGAAATTCTTCGATTTTTCTGCAGCTCCAGCCTGGGATTCAGAGGGATGTGCTGGGCTGGGTTCACGGAATGCAGGGATTTCTCCATCCCTGCCTTCTCACCGGCAACCTGGGACTCTGGGCCGAATCCCAGAATCCCTGAGGCTGGAAAAGCCCTCCAGGATCAGAGTCCAGCCTTTGATCATCACCTTGTCCCCAGCCCAGGCCCTGAGTGCCACGTCCAGTGCTCCTTGGACACTGCTGGGGTGAGACAAAGAGCCATTTGTTCCTTTGCAGTGGAGCTGTTGAATTTGATCCACATTTATTAGTCACCCTCCCTGCCAAGTGCAGAAAGCATGGGGATGGGAAGGGTTTGTGTCCCAGCCAGCCAGGAAAGCTCCTCGTTCTGCAAATGTGTGCTTGCAGCTCTCTGCCCCTGCCCAACCACCATTTTCAGGGATTTCTAATTGTTTTAATAAGGCTTTTTTTATGTCTGGAGGAAAAGCTGTCCACTCTGGCTTTGATGGAATGTTTGCCTTATTCCTGTGCTTCTCTGTTGTTCTCCTAATAGGATCCAAAGAGGAGAATTGAGGTTGTTTGTCAAGAGAAGCTGCAGCTCTCCCTTAATTCCCCCATTTCCAGCCCCCAGAGCACAGACATGGCTAATTGGTTGTTTTTTAAGCACGTTTTCTAAAAGTAACCCCTAACACACAGATAAGATCTCTTTTGTGTGCTGAAATGTGTTTACTGTGTCTAGCAGGGTCCAGAATTTGCCAGATTATTGTGGAAGGGACATGAGATAGTTAAGCAGCATCTTAAAAATGCCTCTTGTTACAGCAAATGTCATTCCTAATTGCTGGAGCTGTGTAGTTGTTCCAAAAAACATTTTAACTGGCTTAGGGGTCTTTACTTACCTGTAAGGGAAATGAAGCTGTTTTATGGTTTTTTTTTTTCCAATTGAAAGGATTAAAGCTCTCCTCCTGTTTAAAATCAGTCCAAATGGCACAAGGATCATCCTCCTGCAGTTTATTTGCTGTGCTTCAGCTCTCAGTGTTACAAACACAGCGCTGGAAGTTGGATCTCAGCCAGAGAAATGAGAATTTTTACCTGCAGCCTCCTGGAAGGAAGAGGCACAGATCAGTCATTATCCATCAGAGGCAGCAGAATTCCAGCTCCATAAGAGCTTCCAGTGAGGCACTCTTTGTTGGAGGGCTCCGTTTAATTCCTCAATTTCTGTGCTCTGCTACCAGGATTTCTGCAGGCAGCAGAATTTCCCCCTCGGGGGTTGATTCCCACCCTGCATTTGTGCTCCTGCCTTGCCCTTCCCGTGGGTTTTCCTGTGGCTGTGAGCGATCCTGGTGCCTCAGACCTGGAGCCAGATCTTGCAGCTGAGCTGCCTAAAATCTTGAGGGTGCCTGTAGTTCAAGGTACAGCCATTAAACAATTAAACAATTGAGAGCACCAGAAAGCGGGGCTGGAACCCACGAAAGTTTAGTTTGGCAGGAATTTCTCCTTTTTCTCTATCAGCGAGCTGATCTCGTGCTCTGTGCAATCGCTGTTATGGTTTATATGAGAGTCACGCTTTTACTGTCTGCCGTGTTTATTATTTTTTTGAAATGTACTTTGTGGGAGGAAGTTCAACAAAACACTAAATTCTCAACTCAGCTTTGAGTTCTCTGACTTCCGGCCCTGCAGCTTTGAATTGTGCAAGAAGGGGGTGAAGTGTTGGCTCTGTGCTGGGGCTGAGCTGGAACTGCTCAGCACATTTGGGGTTCTTGGTTTGCCTGTGCTGGATCTCAGGTTGGGCTCTCCACGGCTGAGAGTTCTTCTGAGAGAGCTTTAAGCAACTGGGTAACTAAAAAAAAACAGATTTATTCAGGTTTTCTTCAGCTGATTGCTCAGTATCCTTGTGTGTGGAGCTGGCGTCTGTGAGGTTCCAGGCCATGGATATGACAGGGTTCCAGGCCATGGATGTCCCCAAGGTTCCAGGCCATGGATGTCCCCAGGGTTCCAGGCCATGGGTGTCCCCAGGGTTCCAGGCCATGGATGTCCCCAGGGTTCCAGGCCATGGGTGTGACAGGGTTCCAGGCCATGGATGTCCCCAAGGTTCCAGGCCATGGGTGTCCCCAGGGTTCCAGGCCATGGGTGTCCCCAGGGTTCCAGGCCATGGATGTCCCCAGGGTTCCAGGCCATGGGTGTCCCCAAGGTTCTAGGCCATGGATGTCCCCAGGGTTCCGGGCCATGGATGTCCCAGGGTTCCAGGCCATGGATGTCCCAGGGTTCCAGGCCATGGATGTCCCCAGGGTTCCAGGCCATGGATGTCCCCAAGGTTCCAGGCCATGGGTGTCCCCAGGGTTCCGGGCCATGGATGTCCCAGGGTTCCAGGCCATGGATGTCCCCAGGGTTCCAAGCAATGGATGTCCCAAGGTTCCACGACATGGATGTCCAAGATTGCAGGCTCTGACAGGCCATGGATGTCCCAAGGTTCCAGGCCCTGACAGGACATGGATGTTTCCAGACACGGCTGGAATGGAGCTGGGAAGCCATTTGGCTTCCAGAGAATGACAGAGCATATAAAATATCCTGAGTTAGGACAAAAGAGGGACAAAGCCCATCTCCCTGGCCCAACGATCCCATCTTGTGCCTGAGGAAAAAACTTTTCTTGTTGAGAGGAAAACTTCTGCAGAGCCAGGGTCCAGCCGTGTCTGGAAACATCTTGGTGCTTTTAGCAACAAAAGTTAAAATGTGGAAGCCTGAAAGCAGCCTTGGAGTTGTGGGACAGAATTCAGGTGACTGAAGGAATCAAGGGGCTGGATTTGAGTAAGGGGCATCCTGTGAGGTTCCTTCCCTCTGGAAAACTGATGGGTCAGGTGAGATCCAGGGATACAGGAGAGCTGGGATCCATCCACAGAGTTGGTTGGGAGAGTGAAGAGTTTGGCCGTGGAATGTTGGCATGGAAGTGTCCCCTGATCTTCCTGCAGGTTTTCTGTAATACTCCACGCACCCCATGAGTGAGTTAAAGAATGAATAATCACACATAAATGTCTGTCCAATTGCACAGAATTTCCAGCTGATCTCTTCTGTCTTCTGTTTGTACAACATACCAAAAAGAGTTATAAAATCCATAATATTTATGGATTAATTGTAGCCCTTGGAGTATTTCCAGGCTATTTTCATATATATCTTCAGGCGCAATTTCAAATAAGCTCCTTCACATCTCTTCACTCCCTTCCTTTCCCACCCCCAGGGTGGCTCTGCCTGTTCCTCCCGAGGATTAACTGTGAGTCGAACAGAATCTGGAATGGATTGGAAGGGATGAATGCAGCAGCTGAGCAGAGCCAGGGTTCAGTTTTTCACCTGTTCCGAGGTGGAGAACGTGGCCCTGGCACTTCCCTTTCCTCAGGGTGTTTGTGGGCACAGCTGTGACTGTGGGGGTGCCAGAAGGGCTCCTCAGGGGAGGAAGGATTTGGGTGCTGACTAAAATGCTTCCCCTGAAGTGGTTTTGAGGTGTTTGGAAAGGTCAAGGGTGCAGCACCCCTTGGGATAATTGGAAGGAAGCAGAATGGCCAAGGTGGGATGAGAAGCAGTGGGAATTTGGGATTTCTCTTGGCTCTGGAGCCCAGATCTCCTGACTCCCACAGCCTGTGTAGGGCCTGGCTGAGGGGTGTCAGCTGTTGGGTTTTGGGGTGCAGAGCCCTGCTTTGGCATGGGCTGGGGTGGGTTTAGTGATGGCTGAGAGGCGTTCCCAGGGAGAGGATCTGGCTGCTCCCAGCCCCATCCTGCTCACTCCAGCTGCATTTAATGCAGCAGGAAATGCAGGAGTGGGGGGTGTGGGCTGGAAGTGCTGCTGCTTGCAGAAGAGAGAGCTGGGGGCTCAGAGGTTGTGGCTGAGAGGCAGGAAGTGTTGATGTGTAAATAAACACTGGGTTACTGGGAAACTCCAGAATTTGGCTTTAAAGGCCATCCTGAGACTGATGCCTCAGGTTTGGATTTTATATTTTCCAGGTTCTGTGCTGCTTTAGTGTGAGGGTCTGGGTTCACATCAGGGGATGGTGAGCTCTGTGCACAGAGCAGGGAGACCAAACAATTCCTGCTCCAGCTGGGCACCAAGGACAAATGAGCCCAATCTCAGCCCAGGAGCACAAACCCCGTGGGCTGGAGAGAGAAAAACAAGGGTGGGAGTGCCTGGGCTGGAGCTGGGCTGGGACAATGAACTGCAAGGTGGGAATGGAGCAGAGCTGATCCCAGGGAGAGACCCCGTGCCCGGCCGGGCATTTTGGGGCCATTTTGGGTCATCTTGGGTTCATTTTGGCGCCATTTTGGGTCATCTTGGGTGCAGCCCTGGCTGGGCTCTGGTGCTCCCCAAAGTGGGTCCATGGAGGAGATCCTTGGAATCAATCCCTGCTTTGTTCTGGAACTCTGCCCAGCCTCTGCTCCAGCTCAGCCTTCCCAAGGCATCAAGATGAGCTCCCCCATCAAGGTGGATCCTCTCAGGATTTTCCTCCCCCAATCCCCCTGGATTGTGCTTGTCCACAGCTCCAGCACAGCCTTGGCTGCTGCTCCAGGGGCAGCTGGGGAAGGAGCCCTGGGCAGGGGCTCCCCACACCTGGGCTGTCCTGGATTTCCTGTCCTGCAGCAGCTTTGCTCTCAAACCTCTCTGAATTCTCACATTTTCCAAACTCCCATCTTTGCTGTGCCCCCATCCAAGCCCAGTTTTGGTCTGGTTGGGAGGCAGAGGTGAAATTTTCAGCAGTGGTGTTTGGTAGAGGATTGGACACAAATTGATAATAATGCCTTCTGTTGTTTAAAGGAGGAGCAGAATGAGGGGTCTCACCTGCCTGGGGAGGGCAAACAAGGATTGGGGAATGTCCTGAGCTGGGAACGGCCCCCCAGAATCCCACCCTGTGCATCCTTGAGAGCATTGACCCCATTCTCCTGGAGTTGTTGGGAATGTGCCCATTCCCTGGGGAGCTGTCCCAGTCCCCCCCAGCCTCGGGGGAAAATCCTTGTCCTGATTCCCATCCCAAACCCCAGCCCCAATTCCCCCCTGCCCCTGGGCACATGGGGAAGCTGCAAAGTCCATGAGGAATTATGGAAGTCCCAGGAAATTCCACATTTCTGGTTAATATTTGGACAAATTTAGCTACTCCAGACCATTAGTTAGTGAATAACCAATTAGTTATCTCTTGTTTTCCTTAGAGCATGCAGCAAAAATTTCCTCTGCTCCTCATCCTCTTCCTTACAGCTCTTTTTGCCTTTGGAAATAAACACAATTATTGGGAATCCTTGGGAATGGCCCAGTGATATCTTAGATGATTCTTGTGTAGAGTGCAAGTTGAATTTTAGTGCAAGCCTTTCTTTAATACATTCCCTTCAGTATTTAACAATTGGGAAGATGAACCTCAGCTCGTTGGTCTTGAGGAAGCATCACCACCACAACTCCTCGGTCCCAAAAAATTCCTGAAAGGTTGGAAGGTGTCTGTGCCTGAGTGGAAATTCAGAGAGTGGCTTTTTCTCAAGACAGCAAGAGGTATTTTACTGCAGAAAGATTGTGTGGCTATTTTTAGCCCTGGGTACTGGTGAGGTGGAACAGAATATTTTTAGAGCTGTAGAAAATGCAGCCACTCAAGCTGGGTTCTTCTTTTCACACTGGTGCTGGAGGGGTTTTCCAAAATAAAGAGCAGAATTAGTAGAAAATGGCTTTTCTGTATAATTTTTATTTATTAAATAGGTGATCGATAGGTATACATAAATATTTTTATATATATGTGCATATACTGCATATTTATATTTATATTTATATTTATATTTATATTTATATTTATATTTATATTTATATTTATTTGTTCCTATACTATTTTAAGTGGTTTGATCCTGTGAATACCATCTCTTAAAAGAATTTTCCTTCAAATTTTGAAAACTTTTTACCTCAGTGAAGTGTTTTAAGGAAATCCACAACCAGCAGGGCATACTTTTGTCCCTCAGTTAATCTGTACCAATCCTGGCTCATTCCTGGAGTGAGGCAAGCCTGGAATAATTTGGGAAATACTGGTGAAATTTGGAGAAGAAAAGTTTGGGAGAAGAAACTCTGTACCCTTTTAGGCATTTTGACTTTTCCAAACTCTGTTGCATTCACAGTGCAAAAGAAAATGTTTTAATATTTAATAAATCATAGTTCTGGAAAAGAAACAACGAACCCAACCCCCCAGAAACATTCCTGGCATCTTTCTGAAGAATGTCCATATTAACTCTGTTGTCCTGGCTCGATTCCAGCTTGATTGGATTATAAATTCTATTTCCATCCTCTCGGTTTTCAATTGCAGATCTATTTTTACCTTTCTTTTGTTAAATAATAATCATTGTTTGCAGGGCACAGTTGTGTTTGTAGCCATCAGAATGATTTTTTTTTTTTTTTTTGGTCTAAAACTATATTTTTCTAGTTTAGTCATCCTCCAGAACTTCTAAAAGTAAATTATGTGCTTGATTTGCCAGGATCTGTTTGGTGTTTTAAACACAGCAGATACACCAGATGAGTTAACAGAAATCTGTCAGCTTTTCTGCACCCTGAAATTCCAAATTCCCAATGTTCCTGCCTTGGAGAATCAGATCTCTGGGAACAGAGGAGTTGGAGGCAGAGATAAACAGAGGAATTTGGTTTTTAGGGGAGCAGCTGCTCAGTGGTTAGTGCGGTTTGGTGGGATCTTCACACATCATTTGGAGGGTGAGCAGATCTGGGTGGGACTGGATGTGGGCATGGAAAGGTGATAGGGGAGAAGGTTCGAGAAAGCCACCACGAAAAATCAGATTTTGTCTCTTTTTTAGAGGCAGCTGCACAGGCAAGGGGCAGAGTTATCCTGGGAGTGGCTGAGGAGCCTGCCCACAAGTCAGTTGCGGTTTCAGGGAGCTCCTTGCTGCCTCCTGTGCCTGCTCTGCTCCGTCTGTCAGGAGTTTGGAAATATTTTGATTGCCTTTTGGAGCATCTTTGCCTAATTAACAGGTTTTTTTTCCCTTCCCTCTTTGCAATCTGGCCCTGCTCCCGTGGCAGTCACAGAGCAGGGCTGGGGAGCAGGGCAGGCAGAGCTGCTCTCCAGGGAATGCTGCAGCTCTGGGACCAGGGATTGCTCAGGCAGTGAGCATGGAATTCCTGGAGGGTTTGGGTGGGAGGGGAGCTGAAATCCCATGGATCCCATCCCCTGGATCCCATCCCATGGATCCCATCCCATGGATCCCATCCCCATCCCATGGATCCCATCCCCATCCCATGGATCCCATCCCATGGATCCCATCCCCATCCCATGGATCCCATCCCATGGATCCCATCCCCATCCCATGGATCCCATCCCCATCCCATGGATCCCATCCCCATCCCATGGATCCCATCCCCATCCCATGGATCCCATCCCATGGATCCCATCCCCATCCCGTGGATCCCATCCCATGGATCCCATCCCCATCCCATGGATCCCCATCCCATGGATACCATCCCCATCCCATGGATCCCATCCCATGGATCCCATCCCATCCCCACACCTTCCACTAAGCCTTCTCTTGTGTTCCAAGCCTTGTCTTGGACATTCCAGGGATCCAGGGAGCGTCTCTGGGGATCCCATCCCAGCCCTTCTCCCTGGTCCCAGGGAGGAATTCCTTCCCAAATCCATCTAACCCCACTTCCTGGCCATTTAAACCCATTCCCTTGATCTAAGTCCCTTTCCAAGTCTCCTCTTGGAGGCTGCAGCAGTAACTGCACAAAAGACTCAGAAAACACAAAAACCCCCAAATCTCAAGAAGAAATGTCAGAGGCCTTTTTGAATTTAGGTTTTGGTTCAAGCAGAGGCTCTTGTCTGTCCTGGCACAGCTCCTGAGGAGAGCTGGAGTGGGGAAAGCTCCCGTGGCCCCTCAGGGATGTCCTTCCCTGTTTTCTCCCAAATAAATGTATGGATGCTTTCATTTGACCAATACAGCAGCTGGATGGTAGGAAATATTTCTTTCCTGGGAAAGTGGTTGAGTATTTAAACAGCTTTCCCAGGGAAGTGTGGAATCACCATCCCTGGAAGGGCTCAGAAATCCAATTCTGGTTTAATTGCCAAGGTGCTCTTCAGTCAGGAGTTGAACCTGGTGAACTTTGAGGTCTTTCCCAACCTTAGTAACTCAGTGATTCTATGGATATGGAAGTTCCAACCCCACTTTTCATCACTGTTTAGTGAAAATAAATCTGTTATCAGCATGAGAAGAGGGAAAAGGACTGAATTTCCAAAGTGTTCCAGCCTTTGTCACAGTTTTCCTGCTGCACACAATTCCAGTTCCTCCTGTTTGCCCATTTCCCTGCTGGATTCCCCAAATTGGAGCTGCTGCAAAAAAGGTGGGAAAGGGGAAACCTGGGAAATCCAAGGAATTTTGGTAGCTGCTGGTTGGCTTCTCTGGATAATTGAGCTTTAAACGAAGGTGGCATTAGTTAAATAGTCAGCAGATTTTAATTAGTGAAGTGCTGGAGTTCACACCAAAGGTTCCCAAAACCTTCCAGAGCTTTTCCAATAGAGCCAGAATTGACAGTTTCCAGGCTAAAGGAAATAATACCTGGGAGGAAAACCAACCCAGCAGAAAAACCCATGGAAAAGCAGGAAATAACAGCTGGAATTCCCTCATTTCTCTGCAGTGTGTGGGCTTGGCTAATTCAGCTTTTGTTAATTAGAGTTTGTAATTGTGGTCTTGCCATTTATGGCTAAAAATAGGTGTCAAATTCTATGGAAGAGCAAATGTGGAAGCAGATTTTCATTGTGAATTGTATACATTGTGTCTGTTTCCTGCAGACATTGTGCTAGCAGGGAGGAAATGTATGCATTTCAAAATCTGAGTTATTTATAAAACTTAATTCTTTCTCAGAGATTCCAAACAGCAGCTTCGTGTCCCTGCTCCTGCTCGTGCACAGCAGCAAATCCTGGGATCAGGGGAGGATCTTGGAGCAGTGTGATGCAGGAAAGATAAAAAATGGAATTTTGGGAGGTTCCTGCTGTAATATTTACGCTCAATGTCTTTGCTGTTGTTGGTTCCAACCCACCACACACTGCTTGGAACAAAATCTCAATTCTCTCCCTGAAATACTCACTCAGCTGTCACTCAGGGATGAGTCAAGAATGCATTATAGTAAACCAAAAAATGGGAAATTTATCCAGTGTTTAGTGCACAGATAATTATATCGATTTATTCAGAATAATTATATTATATAATATTTATTCAGAAATCACAAATTTATTCAGAACTTACAAAATCATGAGGAATAATGAGATTGAAGTGCAACTTAGAGGCAGCTTTTCACTCAGTGTGTGTTGGTGAGTGTTCTCTGGAGAAACTGTGCTTTCTTTCAGTTTATTATTTAAAAACCCTTTTTCATTGCTGCAGTGGCCCTGTGAAAGGCTGTGTTTTAGCTAAACCCACTATTTTAGGGATATTTAACGTTAGTTTCCAGCAGGAGCATTTTACTCTTGAGCACTGTTTGCTTCTGGAGCGCTGTGGCACAGAGAGGGGAGGCTTTGAAATCAGATTTTATGGCTGCAGATCTCACGAGTTCTTGGCTTATTCTGGATATATTTGGTGCCTTGAAGCCCAAAAACCATCAGACTGAAATGTGAGATGTCCCACGTGGGGTGTTCAGCCCCTCTGTGAACTCCGACAGGCCGAGCCTGATCTGGTGCATGGAGGGAAGTAAAAAAGTGATTGATGAGAAATCCTCAGATGTATTTTTATTTCATATCAGAGCACGTTTGACATGAGATTACAGCGATAAAAGCCTTGATTTGCCTCAGCTCTGCTGTTATCTCCAGCCCTATTTTAATGTACACTTTATAGGCACATAAAGTTTGTTCATTGTATTTTTATTTACAGGAGGCTTCCAATGGCAACTTCCTCAAAAGCTCTTCAGAGCCAGATGTGTCTGCTGCTGCTGCTGGAGTTTAAAAACACGTGTGTTCTGACTTGATGTCATTATTTCCTGCTTGTCCTGGCTGCTTTTTGATGCTCTCTGCTCTCTTGCAGCCTCAGATAACAGCCAGAGGTTTCGAGAAACCTGCTTTGCCTTCGCGCTGACGCCGCAGCAAGTGCAGCAGATCAGCAGCTCCATGTGAGTGGTTCCAGCAGCCCTGCAATCCAAACAACCCCCCCAGATCCCCCCAGCTCTCCAGGGGGAACGGCAGGGGAGGGCTCCTCAGGGGGATTGGGTTGTGTTGGATGGGGAGGAGAGAATTCAGCCCCACCACGGGGTTTGGGGTGGGTTTCTCTGGTGTTACGCTCCCTGCAAATCCAGAGTTCTGCTTCCTGCAGCTCTTCCTTGCCACCAGTTTCTCTGTTAGTTCATTGTAAAGTTGTGAGTTCTTGGTGACCCAGCAGAATTTTCTTTCTAATATACGAGAAAAACAAAAAAAGTCCAAAAAACCCCACAAAAACAACCCGTAAAACACATAACCCCCCAAAACAACAACAAAAAACCAAAACAAACACCCCCCCCCAAAAAACAGCATAAAAACCCCAGCAAACAAACAAAACCAAACAAAAAACCCTAAAAAATAAAAACCCCCAAAAACCTCAAACAAAACCCCCCACATAAATAGAGGTCAAACACAAATTTATTTATTTACTTCAAAAAATAAAAACTCTTCTTTTTAACACCATTTGAGAGTGGTGGTTTGAGCAGGAGCAGCAGTCTGGTGTGCATCATACATACCTGAAAGGGTGAATTTTCCTTTTTTTGTGTAAAAATGAAGTGTTTTCCATAAATTGAACTTCCAGCAAACTCTTGAGGAATCTGTGAACAGTCAGATTCCTCAAGAGTTTGGCAGTCCTGAGGAATCTTGTGAACAGCAGGATATTTTAATCCATTTTCTCTCGTTTCCAGGGATATTTCTGGGACCAAATGTGACTTCACAGTACAGGTCCAGCTAAGGTAGGGATTTTGTTGCCTGTTGGTTTTTAGGATTTATCAGCAGGTCCTGCCCAACAGGTTGGGAATTCCCGGATGGAAAAGAGCTGATTTTCCTCATCCTGGTTGATTTTCTTGTCAGTGAATCCTTCCTGTAACTCTACCTTGGTCATTCCGTGTCCTGGGGCTGGAAAATCCATGAGCAGGGAGGGTTGTTTTTCTTAGCAGGGATGGATTCCATGGGCATTCCAAGATCTGCTTCTTTAGGCACTTTGGGAATCACCAGCCTGGTGAATTTGGGGGTTTTTAATCAATCCTAAATGGATCAAATCCTCTCTCTCAGCCTGGTGGGGTGAGGAGGGGATGAGGGAAACCAAGCCCTCCTGGATTATCCATGGGCAGGGATGGGGCAGGTCCCTGGAAGGAACCCAGAGCAGCTGAGGGGTTCTGCTGCTCCTTGGAATGCTGACTGTCCTGCTGGGATCCAGCAGCAGAAACACCTCTTGGAACTGGATAAAAATAAATTCAGCAGCAGAAACTGCCTGGAGCTGCAGCTGGGATGGGGAATGTCATTTGGGACACCTTGGTCTTGTGTGGAGAGCTCAGGCTGGAGAAGAGGCAGAGAAGAAATTGGGGGGGGGATGAGTCAGGCTGAGGAATTCAAGGAAGCTGAGGAGGAACCTCCAGGCTGCTTGGAGCTCTGTAATTC
The DNA here is from genome assembly GCF_022539315.1 of Serinus canaria. Lineage (NCBI taxonomy): Eukaryota > Metazoa > Chordata > Aves > Passeriformes > Fringillidae > Serinus > Serinus canaria. Next base: position 1,520,361 of record NC_066324.1, on the reverse strand, counting down.
TGGGGGGTTTTCCTGCTCAGTGACATCAATTGGGGGCTGTGTTTAGCAAGATCTGTCATGATTTCAGAGCTCAGTGGAAAAACAATTCCTTCTGGGAAGGGATGATCTTTAAAGCACTGTAAAAGTGAAAGATGATGGCAGCTCTTTGCTTTTAGGTTTTGTTTATCAGAAACCAGTTGTCCACAGGAAGATCACTTCCCACCCAATCTGTGTGTGAAAGTCAATGGGAAACCATGCAGCCTTCCAGTAAGTAAATTCTCCTTTTAGTCCTCATTTTGGGATGCACTGTTAGGAACTACCTGCCTGAAAATTTATCCCAATTATTGTTTTCACATTCTGGAGCACTGGAATGATCAGAAAAGATCAAGTAATTTGTTTTAGCCAGTAGATCCAGAAGTTCATATGGAAGTTAAAATCCTCTTTTCAAGATCACATATTTAGTAATACTCACATGAGCAGAGAAAAAAGGATGGAATTTTAGAAACTCTGGTCCAAGGTTTGGCGTTTTTTGTTTAGTTTTGCTGAGACAGGAGAGGTGGCAAAGTTCCCTTTAATATTCTGTGGGCAGGGTTGGGATTTTGAATTTCCATCATGAGCAGGAGCTTCTAAAATGCTCCATATTTTATTGTCTGATCCTTCTCTCTCTGAATTAACCATAGAGCCTGGTCCAGGTGTATTGGGAGGGGCAGGAGGCAAAAGCACTGCGGGATTCTTTTTTCTGAGAGCTGAAATTCTGTTTTTCAGGGCTACCTGCCACCAACCAAAAACGGTGTTGAACCAAAGCGCCCCAGCCGACCAATCAACATTACCTCACTCGTCCGTCTGTCCACCACGGTCCCCAACACCATCGTGGTGTCCTGGACTGCAGAGATCGGCAGGGTGAGTGCCTCTGGGCTCCCTCCTGGCTGTTTCAGGGATCATCCTGGGCAGAAAACCCTCGCTGGGCTGGCCACGGATGTCCTTGTGCAGCTGGAATTCCGTGCTGCCAGGATCTGCTCCCTCAGATTCCCCCCTCACCTTCGGGGTGGGATCTCTCCCTCCTCAGCTTTGTGACTCAGGGAGGGCCAGATAAAGAGATCAAGGCAGCCTCTAAGCCTTTTGTTTGTTGATTTGGCCAAACTTGAGACTTTGAAGCTCTTCCTGGCTGCAGGGAGTTGACAAAGCTTGGCTTGGACTTGCAAGGAGCGATCAAGCCCAGAGTGGCCCTTTAGAGCTGGGAGTGTGGACACAAAACAGCCCAGCCCGGCTGATTCCATTGACCTTCTTTACATTTCTCCCAGCTGCTCTCCTTATCCTTCCATTTAAACCCTCATGTTTTTATCATTGTTTTGTGGCTGTGGGGCAGGGTTACAGCCGGTGTCAGAAAATCGCTGATGTTCCGCCGGGCTAATGAAATCTGGAACATGCTGCAAAAAGTGACTCCAGTAAATCAGCCGTGAATTACTGAGCTGCTGTCAGTGCTGGCACCAAAGCTGCTGGGTGGGCATTCCACAGGCACCGTGTGCTGCTGCCACTGCCCCCATCCTGTTTTCAGAAGTGCCCAGAATTGTCCTGAGGTGAAACTTTGGCCAAGAATTTGTCAGCGTGCAAAGCCCAGCGTGGAAAAATGCTTACACTCCAGTCAGGGACAAAGGGCAGCTCTGAGCCACCAGGGGGGGATTCCGGGGTGGATTTCTTGTGGAGCAGAAAACAATCTCCATTCAGATGGTGGCATAAAGGATGGCTGAGTGATTCTGGTCCAGAAAATCCTCTTTCATATAATGAGAGCTGCAGGTATCAGAAGGAAGCAGTTCCAAACCCTGCTTGGGTTTTCCTGCGGAGCTGCAGGTGGGTGGGTCCCAGGTGCTGCTCTCAGGGATTCACAGCTCGGGATTCAGGGACAAGAAGTGCCCCAGGTTTGAGTCAGTCCCTTGGGAACTGGCTGGTTCTCAGGTTTCACCGATTAATCAGTTATAAAGAACATTTTGGGAACTTCTGGCATAAATAAGCATTAGATCCAGAGTTGTAGGACAGGGTTGGAGCAGCCTGGGACGGGGGAAGGTGTCCCTGCCCATGGCAGGGGTGGAATGGGATGGGATTTAAGATCCTTTCCAACCCAAACCCTCCTGGAATTCTATAAAAAACAATCCTTCCTGAAGAGATTCTTTAAGGCACAACCTTTCCTAATTTGATTCTTTGAGACTCTGACAGTGAAATGTGAAGAATTATTTTATATTTGGCTGTGCCTGTGTGGCACAAAATCCGAGTTTCCCTCTCGCCCTTCCCTCAAGAGTCAGTTCTGGTCCCCACTGTGCTCCCTACCTTTGCTGGAGCCCTCAGTGAGATTTTTACACAATCTGTTTCAAGAGCCTTCTGTACAAGATGCCTTGGGCAAGTTCCTGCCTTTGTAGATTCAAGCTGTCGGTAAATAATTTCACCACGTTAATTAGCATTTTTCTAACTCCTCTCCTAATTGAGGCATTAAACAAACAAGTTAAGGCAGTAGTGGTTTTTAACGATGTGAGAAGCGTTCGTTGTGAGAATAAAATATTTAAAATGTGGTGTTTCTGCTGCTGCTCCAATTGGTGTGATTTTGTGGTGAGATATATCACTGGATCCTGCCTTCAGATCCTAAATAAAAGATGGGGGATGTCACAATTGCATGGATTTTTTTTAAGTGGAAATGTGTGGCAGTTGCTGAGGGAAACCTTTTATTTTTCAATTTAAATTGTAAGAATGCAGCTCCAGGTTTTGCCAGTGTTCAAATCAAAAAATAATTGATGTACCCTAATGTGAGAACACGGATGTGGTCCTTTCCATTCTGGGGGATGAGAGGTGTTGCTGCTGAGTCACATTTTTAGAAAGACATTTATAACCTGATTTTTTTGGAGATTATGAGAAAAATGAAAGCTCCAGGAATTTGGGCTCCGTGGCAGGAAGAGTTCATTCCGTGAGGGAAGGTTCACCTGAGTTGTGGCACTTGGCAGAGTTGCATTCTGCCTCTGACCTGCTTTGGTGATGAAATTCACATTTTAGAGACAATTGAGTGCAGGAGGAGAAGAAAAAGATGGCAGGTGATGCATCTTGGGAAGAGGCATCGCTGCTCCTTTTCCTATTTTGAAAACAAAATAGGCTTTTATTAAAAAAAAGAAAAACTTCTGATCATATTTGACCTGACAGCTTCCCTTAAGTGCACTGACACCAGTGCAGTGCTGAACAGTATCCATGTAAAATTAAATGTACTGACACCAGTGCAGTGCTGAACAGTATCCATGTAAAATTAAATGTACTGACACCAGTGCAGTGCTGACCATTGTCCATGTAAAATTAAATGTACTGATGCCAGTGCAGTTCTGGACATTATTAATATGAAATTAAATATACTGACACAAGTGTAATACTGAACATTATCCATGTAAAATTCAGTGTACTGGCACAAGTGTAGTACTGAATATTATCAATATAAAATTGAAGTGTAACTCTCCTCCACGGTGCTCTGCAATCCCATAACAAACTGTTACCTGCTGCAGACAGGGCTTTCCCCGATGTTTTGAGGTTTTCCCTGCTGTTTTTGGGGTTTTCTCTGATATTTTGAGGTGTTTCCCAGAACTGTTCCATGGCAGTGTACCTGGTGAAGCAGCTCTCCTCAGCAGTGCCCTGCAATCCCATAAAAAAATGTTACATGCTCCAGACAGGGCTTTCCCTGATGGTTTTGGGGGTTTTCCCTGTTGGTTTTGGGGGTTTTCCCTGTTGGTTTTGGGGGTTTTCCCTGATGTTTTTGGGGTTTTCTCTGACGTTTTGGGGTTTTCCCTGATGTTTTTGGGGTGTTTCCCAGAACTGTTCCATGGCAGTGTACCTGGTGAAGCAGCTCTCCTCAGCAGTGCCCTGCAATCCCATAACAAACTGTTACCTGCTGCAGACAGGGCTTTCCCCAATGTTTTGGGGTTTTCCCTGATGGTTTTGGGGGTTTTCCCTGATGTTTTTGGGGTTTTCTCTGATATTTTGAGGTGTTTCCCAGAACTGTTCCATGGCAGTGTACCTGGTGAAGCAGCTCTCCTCCGTGCAATCCCATAACAAAACGTTATGTGCTGCAGACAGGGGTTTCTCTGTTTTTGGTGTTTTCCCTGCTGTTTTGGTGTTTTCCCTGATGTTTTGTGGCGTTTTGCAGAACTATTCCATGGCAGTGTACCTGGTGAAGCAGCTCTCCTCCACGGTGCTCCTGCAGCGGTTGCGGGCCAAGGGAATCCGGAACCCGGATCACTCCAGAGCACTGAGTATGTGTCTGCTGGCCTTTTGTGAAAGGGAAAAAAATCACTTTTGTGAGGGGAGATTTGGAATTAGGACTGTGCTAACCAAGCTTTGGACTTCCTACAGCCCTCTGGGCTTTGGGAATGTGATAGTGGTGTTCTTTGTGTTCAGCTCCAATTCAAAGACTCAGAGCCTTTGTTTGCACTAGGAGCCAGTCCAGGAACCCTGTTGACACTGTGAGGGGAAAAATGCAAGAGAATCTCTTTCAGCTCAGCCATCCTGGCTTTGTTTGTGCAGAATGGCACAACTGTGCTCTGCAGTCAAGTGGGCATTCAGTACCTCAGGAGAAGGAATGGCTGGAAGTCTGTGGCATAAAACCAGCACGAACTGCTGCGGGTTTGGTTTTCAGCGAGAGGGGGAAAATCCCAGCCCCTGATAGTGGTGTTACTCTTTAATGAATGCTCACATCAGGGCTTGTACCTTCTCCAGAGGGGAAAAATTAGTGCAGCAGTAAAAAATAGTGCAGAATGGCACAAGTGTGTTTTACAGTGATGGGGGCTGAAGGCCTGGGGCTGGGCCTGGGCCTGGGCCTGGGGCTGGGCCTGGGCCTGCCTGGGCTGGAGCTGGCTGTTTGGCTTTTCCCAAATTTGTGGGGTGACCGGCCCAGCACAGAGCCCCTCCTCACTGCGCAGTGAATTTGCTGCCTTTCTGTTTCCTCTGACAACAAACTGGTGGAAGTTTGTGGCATAAAACCAGCAAAAACTGCTGTGGGTTTGGTTTTCAGGGAGGGGGAAAATCCCACACCTGATCAATGTGTTACTCTTTAATTAATGCTCACATCAAGGATTGTGCCTTCTACAGAAGGGAAGAAATGAGTCCAGCACTAAAAAGTGGTGCAGGATGGCACAATTTGATAGTGTTTGACAGTGAAGGGGACATTCAGCAGCTCAGGGCTGAAGCCTCCCCCTGGGCCTGGGGCTGGGGCTGGGTCTGGGTTTGGGCATTTCTGCTCCCAAATTTGTGGGGTGAGCCCAGCACAGAGCCCCTCCTCACTGCAGAGGGAATTTGCTGCCTTTCTGTTCCCTCTGACAACAAATGGGTGGAAGTTTGTGGCACAAAACCAGCAAAAACTGCTGTGGGTTTGGTTTTCAGGGAGAGGGGAGAATCCCAGCACCTGATCCATATAAAATTACTCTTTAATTAATGCTCACATCAGGTGTTGTACCTTCTCTAGAGGGGAAGAAATGAGTCCAGCACTAAATAATAATGCTGGGCATTAATTTGTCCTAATGCACAAAATATAGGCACTAAAATAAGGTCGCCAATAAACTCATTAGTCAAAAGCACAATCTACAAAGTTCCAGGTGGCTGCTGCTCTGCAAGGTGAGGATGGAGCTGTAGGTCCAGTTCTTAGAGCAGGAATAAAATCAGCCTGACTTGTTCATTTTACCAATGGCTGCTCATGAAACAGGCCTTGTAAATAAAAAGAGAGGATGAAAATCTCCAGAAATTAAAGATTTCAGTATTTGCCTGCAGTTATTTAAATCTCAGATTTTGTCAGGGTACTGCTGACTGCCTATTGCTCAATTTGCTTTTCAGTTTGAAATCACCTGATGAGGATTTTGGGGGTTGTTGTGGTGCCTGTCCATGTGAGAGTTGTTAACAAGTTTAACTTTGGCTTGGAGCTGGAAGTGAAATCAATGTGATATTAAATATTAAATAATGGTCAGGTACAACTCTGGATAAACAAGCTTTAGGGGTCTTGAATTCAAAGTTTACCACACCATTTTAGATTTATTTTATTTCTTTATCATCCAATTCATGTTTGAATTAACCTGAAATAAACCTTTTCTTCTTTCAAATACCAGTTAAAGAGAAACTAACTGCTGATCCAGACAGTGAAATAGCAACAACCAGCCTAAGAGTGTCCCTGCTTTGTCCAGTAAGTTGATTTTTTAATTCCCTCAAAAGTGATTCTAAAGGAAATGTGGCTGTTGTGGTGGGAATTAGCTCGTGTTTACCTGGTGTGACTTCCTGGGCACAGAGAGCAGCTGAAATTCTCTCTGTGCTGAGGAGCTTCTGGAATGCCCCTGGGAAAATGAATATTCCATTAGCTTGGCAGTGTTACTCAGAATATGTGTAAGCACAGATTTAATGTGTCACTGGATCCTCTGAGGGTGCACTTGGGCTTGGATTGATGAAAACTCTCAAAAAGGGGGAAATGTGCACTTCCCTGGATCTCTGCTTTCAGGTGCAGGGCACCTTCAGAGTATTTGAGTTCCTTATGGATTGACAGAGTCCCTTTAGTGCAAAAATTAAGGACACATGAAGTGAATCTGTTTCCTGCTTTGTCTCAATCACACAAAATTCTCAGTTTTAAAATCTAAACAAGAAAATTGGAGTTTATTCCTCCAAAATTGGAGCTTATTTTATTTTTCCAGTTCTAATATGTTCTTAGACTCTAAAAAGATCAACTTTTAGAGGTGCAAGCTTTGCCTCATAAGAAGGACAATTAACTGTGTGGTTACTTTATATAAAGTGTGTGTATATATATATACATATATATACACACACACTAAAATTATACTAAAATTTACAATGAAATATAAGATAAAAAATACATAAATATATATTTATGTTTTTATATGTGTTTGTATGTATAAATATATAAAAGGTTCTTGCAAGTCTTTAAATGTGATATTGTTCTCTTCAGTTTGATTCCTTTCACCACACCAATGTTGATTCTGGCTGAGGAAGATAAGGAATTTATAAGGAAGATAAAATTAATTAATCTGTGAGAAAGATCCAGGATTTCATTTACCAAATTAAATCCTGATCTGTGGAGTTAAAACCTCAGAACTGATAATCTCAAACCCCTGTAACTTCCATGTCATATTTTAGAATGCTGAGGCATTAATTAATTATTTTGAATAACTCTTGGTGCATCTGGTGGAATTACAGATTTTTATTCAGTGTGTTGGATTTGTCAGGGTGTTGTTTTACAGACTGGAATTTTCTCCTTGTCCTGGCTGCCTCCATCACTGATCAAACTCTTCTGCAGTGTTTCTGGGTTCCCTTTTCCCCACTTTTCCTGCTGCAGTGCTGCCTGATTTCCCTGCAGCTCTTGGAATGATCCATCCAGGCTCAGTGGGATGAGGCTTCACCTTCCAAGCTTTTACCTGGATCCAGCTCTGGGTGCAATTCCATGTACAGCCCTGTGTTTTCAGTTTTCTGATGTTTAAATGCTCTGAAGGTGCACCCTGAAAATGCTGATTTGCTCTCCAGCAGGAGAAGGGAAAATTCAGGAATTGAGCATCACTCTGGGACTGGGAGGGTGCTGCTCTCCCCTCTGCTGGCTGGGATTCTCCATGGGAATAGCCAGGAGATAAAGGAGGGTGGTGGGTTTAGTCTTTATAATTTTCACTTTCATTTTTAGTTTTAAGTTTTATTTTTATTTTATTTTAATTTTTGGTTTAATTTTTAATTTTAATTTTCTCCTCCAAGCTGCTCAGAACTTCCTTGGGATTTGGCATTCAGGATCCAGAGGGGCTGCTCTGAGCCTGCACTTCAGAGCACACTCAAATTCCTGTTCATTTTTCCCCCTGAAGGCACAAAGAAAGAAATCCCCAGGCCCTGCACCAGGACCAAATATTTAACTGGAGAAAAACCCCAAATCCAGGGGGGTACTGGAGGTTCTGCAGCTTTGTTTCCAAATCCTGAACTCCTGTTGTTTAGCAGGGAAATAGAAGTGTTTTGTGTGCTGGTAAAAGAAATTGATGCAGTGTTTTTTTTGGCTGCCAGCAGGCAGGAGTCAGTCCCAGTGATGGGAATGCAGCTTTTCCACACTTGGGATGCATCCCTGCTTTTTGTGGCAGAGCTGATCCAGGAGCTTCAGTGCCAAAAATGGGAAAAAAGAACCAACCTGGGAACTCTTGAGCGTGGTTAAATCCCATCACAGGCAGAAGTTTTTTACCAAAACCTTGGGGAAAATATTCCTGCTTTTTAAATCTGACTTTTTTTCCCTCAGGGAAATCACAGGCAGAGGTTTTCTACCAAAACCTTGGGGAAAATCTTCCTGGTTTAAAATCTCCTTTTTCCTTCAGGAGATGGGGTTTTGTTGTCCTTCCTGTCTTTGATTTTCCTTATTTTCCTTTTGAAGCATCCAGGTTTTCCCTCTGATGCTCCTGAGCTGGGGAACTGTGCCCAAAAATCAAACGAGCCATTGCCCCAGGAGCTGGGAGATGAGAATTCCTGACACACACAGAGCAGGGGGGGAGTTGGGTTTGGGATGGGAATAATGTGATTGTGGGGATGGGAATAATGTGATTTTTGGGGATGGGAATACTGTGATTTTTGGGGATGGGAATACTGTGATTTTTGGGGATGGGAATACTGTGATTTTTGGGGATGGGAATACTGTGATTTTTGGGGATGGGAATACTGTGATTTTTGGGGATGGGAATACTGTGATTTTTGGGGATGGGAATACTGTGATTTTTGGGGATGGGAATACTGTGATTTTTGGGATGGGAATACTGTGATTTTTGGGATGGGAATAATGTTATTTTGGGGATGGGAATACTGTGCTTAGTCATGGATTTGGGGGGAGGAGGTGCCAAACACCTGGCACAAGAGCATCTCCTGTGGGAATTCTGTGTCCCCTCCCATCACTGGGGACAGGGTGACAGTGACTGAGAGCCAGGGGGAAGGAAAATAAACAGGATTTCAGTTCAGAGGGAATAAAACAAGCCCTCACCATCAGGCTGCAGGAAGTGGTGGCCTGTGAGAGGAGCCTTTGTTTGTGGTGTGGGTTTGGGATTGGGGATATTCTGGTGCCATCCTGTGGCATCCTCCTTGTACTGCTCAGCATCAGCTGGATTGAGCCACGCTCCCAAAAATTCCACTGCCAGCCCTGGGAGCTTGTGGATGTTTTAGTCCAATAAGCACAACTTCACACTCCTCAATCTGAACAGTTCTGATCCCTCAGCTTTGGGTTTTGTGTTTTCCAGGTTCTGTGCTGCTTTGGTGGGTGGGTCTGGGTTCCCATCAGGGGATGGTGAGCTCTGTGCACAGAGCAGGGAGACCAAACAATTCCTGCTCCAGCTGGGCACCAAGGACAAATGATCCCAATCCCAGCCCAGGAGCACAAACCCCGTGGGCTGGAGAGAGAAAAACAAGCAGGGTGGGAGTGCCTGGGCTGGAGCTGGGCTGGGACAATGAACTGCAAGGTGGGAATGGAGCAGAGCTGATCCCAGGGAGAGACCCCGTGCCCGGCCGGGCATTTTGGGGCCATTTTGGGTCATCTTGGGAGCAGCCCTGGCTGGGCTCTGGTGCTGCCCAAGGTGGATCCATGGAGGAGATCCTTGGAATCAATCCCTGCTTTATTCTGGAATTCTGCCCAGCCTCTGCTCCAGCTCAGCCTTCCCAAGGCATCTCTCCATAAATTGCTGTTCTGTTGGGTTTTTATGTGGTGAAAATCCCGGTCAGACCTTGCTGCTCTCACCTTTGGTGTGGTCAGTCCAGGCCCCTCCTGAGCTGCACTTGGCTGCTGCAGTGCTTAAAAAAAGAGAAGTGATTCAAATAAACAAAAATATGCATTATAATAGAGCCATGAAACATGAAGTTGTCAATAAACAACAAAGTTCAAAGAGTTTCTTTTTAGTTGTGACGAGAGGAGGAAGTGTAGGAAATAAAGGTAAGAAGATTTTCAGAAAGCTGTAAAAACAAGACTTCAAAACAGAAAGAGCAGAGAAAAAAAAACTAACTACAGCTGCAAAATTTGAAAGTAGAAAAATTACAATAGCAGAGCAAGCAAGAACATTTGGGTTTTTTTGAGCAACTGCTGGGGTTTTGTGAGGAGACTTTTATTTCAGATGAAAGTGAAATTCCTTTCGCTGTCTGCTGTCCTTTCAGTGTAATGATGCTTTTATGATAATGAAGGATAATTCTGGTTTTGGTCCATATAATACATGGAATAATATGTAATAATTCTATTTTTGGTGCTATTTACAGGTGCTCAGTGCATTTTGTTACAGGAATATGGCAGGATGTATTCTTCAGCTTCCTGAGTCACACAGAACTCAAAACATGATTTTTATTCACTTTTATGCCATTTCAAGCATACAGGAAGGAGGGAACTGTGCATGTGACAAAACTCAGATTTCTGAGAGTTCTTTCTGGAATAAAACTCCACCTAACTCTTGTCTCTTTTCAGGCAGGAGAGCCCTGCTGGTTGATTTAACTCCAAGGTAATAAAATCCTGGTTTTTTTCTCCTCCAGCTTGGCAAGATGCGCCTGACCATCCCCTGCAGGGCCCTGACCTGCTCCCACCTGCAGTGTTTTGATGCCACTCTCTATATCCAAATGAATGAGAAGAAACCCACCTGGGTGTGCCCTGTGTGTGACAAGAAGGCTCCTTACGAGCATCTCATCATTGATGGGTGAGTAGAGCTGAAATCAGGGCCCAGAGGGGAGGTTCCTGTCTGACACCAGTGGATTTCCCTCCTTCTGGAGCTCCCCGTGGTGAATTTCCCTGCTGCTGGTCAGGAATTCCTCAGCAGCTGCTCCTCAAGGATTCTGCTCCTTCCAACTCAACTTGCTAATAACGAGAGCAATTCTCAGGAAATTCCTGAGCTTTCCTAGGTGCAAACAGCACAAGTTGTATTTCCTTTTAATGGAGCAGCTGTACAAAGCTGGCAGGGCTGGCAGCAGACAGAGCAGATCAGTGCTGAACCCCTGTGAGTGCCTGCACAACTCCGTGTGCAATTTCACACTCGGGGAGTTGCTGTCTATAGAAAGGGACACACAGATTGATGCCCTGCCTCTGCCTGCTTGCAGAACACTAAAAAAATAAATAAATCTCACCTCGGGCTGGGCCAAGTGGGGATTTCTGGGGTTGCATTTTAGTTTTTCTTTTTTTTAGATAGAGGGAGAGAACAAGTAGAGGTTTCTGAGAATATTCTCAGTGTAAGAACAAAGCCCAAAAATTGATGAAACACACAAACAGAAACCCCAAAAGCAAAGCTGAAAACCCCCAAGAAACCCCAAAATCTCAAAAAACCACCTCATCAACGAGGAGTCTTTTAGGGAATGTTTGTTTTATTTATCCAGGGAAGGATGAGCTCACTCAGGGTCCCTTTAGAGCCTCGCAAGAGACACTCAGGCTGTTCTGGACTCCTGCATCCCCACATTTCCAGGGATAAATCTGCCTTGGATCAAAGAGCTGGGGGCTCCTGCTTGAGGTCTCTGCCTAAAAAGCAAAGCCAGAAAGCAGGAATAATGCAAACCCCACATTTTCCTTATTGCTCCTGGTGCTGCCAGGTGCAGATGTTGGGTCTGATCTAACTGGAGCATCCCAGAGAGAAGGTTAGTGGTGGAAAATGCTCCAGTCTGGGAAAGAGAGAGTTAATTAAAGCCAAGCTCTAATTAAAGCCAAGCTCTTCCCTGCAGAACCACATGAATGGGCCTGGTCAGAAGCTGGAATTCCCACTGGCAGTGATGTGCTGCCAGAATCCTAAAATTTTAGGAGGTGCCTGTGGGAGAAGAGGCTGCAAATTGAGATTCTCGTGCTCAGCATTTGGTAGGAAGTTTCACAAGTCCTTAAATCCTCAGATTTAAGAGAGATTTCCTCAGTTTAGTTTTGTCCGAGGGGGTAAGGAAAGGATTTTTTAATCAGCTCTAGTTCACAGAATTTCTTTGTTTTGGGAAATGGAGAGTTCTGTGTCACAAGCTCTGCAGGATTCCATTCTCAGTGCTTTTAAATAAAAATCTTCATTTTTGCAGATTTTTATTTTAGGTAATATTTAAATTTTGTCACTGATTCCTTTTTATCAAGGAGGCTCTGAGGGAAGAGCAGAACAGTAAAAGCTTCACCACAAATTCAGTCTTACACTGACTAATAAAGGGAAAAAAGCTCTTTTTTAGGACTGATATAAATGTTTTTATGGACAGGTTGTTCATGGAAATCCTGAAGTTCTGTACAGATTGTGATGAGATCCAGTTCAAGGAGGACGGGTCCTGGGCTCCCATGAGGTCCAAGAAGGAAGTGCAGGAGGTGACAGCATCCTACAACGGCGTGGATGGTGAGCCATGGCTGGGCTCTGAGGGCACTCTGGGTCCCCTGTGTTCCCTCACCTCCCAAAATGCTCATTTTTAAATGTCTTTATAGCTTTAATCATTTGTGTTCACTTTATTGGGTCACACCTGTCTGGGGCTGATGGTGTTTAAAGTTACCAACATTCTGTGATTATTTTTTATTGGGATTTTGAGCTTTTTAACAGGCTGTGGTTGTAACTGATTGTTGGTTGTGTGCAGGATGCATCAGCTCCTCCTTGGAACACCAGGTGTCCTCTCACCAACAATCCAACAAAAACAAGAAGGTGGAAGTGATCGACCTGACCATCGACAGCTCCTCAGATGAGGAGGAGGAGGAGCCCTCAGCCAAGAGGAGCTGTCCCTCCATATCCCCAGCATCACCCATGAACAACAAGGGGTGAGCACGCAGAGATTCCAGAGTAAATCAGCTCTGGAAACTTCTGGGATGGGGTTTGAGCCTCATCTGGTAGCTCTGGGTTTGCTCCCAGCACGAGCTTTGAGTGTGGAACACAAGGAAATATTTCTGTTGTGTGTGTGAATTGGTGCACAGGGAATCAAAGATACAAGTGTGCAGCACAAATATTATAATTGTATTTGTGAAATAGTGCACAGGGAATGAAAGATACAAGTGTGCAACACAAATATAATTGTGTTTGTGAATTGGTGCACAGGGAATCACAGATTTAAGTGTGCAACACAAATATTTTAGTTGTGTTTGTGAATTGGTGCACAGGGAATCAAAGATTTACATGTGGAACACAATGAAATATTTCAGTTGTGTTTGTGAATTGGTGCACAGGGAATCAAAGATACAAGTGTGCAGCACAAATATTTCCGTTGTGTTTTTGAAATGGTCCACAGGGAATCAAAGATTTAAGTGTGGAACACAAATATTATAATTGTGTTTGTGAATTGGTGCAAAGGGAATCACAGCTTTGGATGTGGAACACAATGAAATGTTTTGGTTCCGTTTGTGAAATTGTGCATAGGGAAATCACAGCTTTGAGTGTGGAGCACCATGAAATATTTCAGTTGTGTTTGTGAAGCGTGCAAGAGGAATCACAGTTTTAAATGTGCAACGTAATAAAATATTTCAGCTGTTTGTGAATTGGTGCAAATGGAATCACAGCTTTGAGTGTGCAACACAAAATATTTCAGCTGTGTTTGAAAAAATGAGTGTAAAATGATGCAAAAGGCACAAAAGTGTGCATTGTGCAAATCTGGGAATGTTTTTCTTCCATTGGGAAATGTGGAAGCAGCAATCAGGGAGGAGCAGGGCTGTGGGTAGGGAGTGCCACAGGCACCTGGGCACACCTGAGCAGCCAGGCTGGAAATGGCTCCTGGTTTGCATAAATATTCTGGGATGGAAGGCAGGGATCCTGTGGGAAGTGTTCCTGCTCCACAGTGGGAATCCCTCAGTGACCACTCCAACCCCTCAAGGCCTTTCCCAGCTGGAATTGTCTTGTAGGGTGTCAGTGCTGTGGGGTCCCACAGGTCCCTCTGGGGTTTTGGGTTCCATGTTCCTCCAGGATTGTCTTGTCCTTGTTGAAAACACCTGTAACACATTTCCAGAGAGCCCAGCAGCATTTCCAGTTTCTGCTGTTTGGGACCGGCCTGTCCTTTCCCAAATTCCAGCTGTGCTGGACTGAAGGGCTGTTCCTGATGGAATTCTGTGAGGAGAAGCTCAGGGAGTGTGGGATGCAGCTTTGGAATGGCTGCACATCCTCCAGGAAGTTCAGAATGTGTTTTGAATTGAAGTTCAATTTGAAAATAAGCAAACAAGCATCCCCTGATGGGACAGCAATAAACCAAGAGTGTGTTTCATGCTTTTAACAAGCCTTTTTTTCCCTTCCAGCATTTTAAATTTACCCCACCAAGCTTCTCCTGTGTCAAGAACCCCGAGCCTTCCTGCTGTGGACACCAGCTACATCAACACATCCCTCATCCAGGACTACAGGCATCCATTCCATATGACACCCATGCCTTATGACCTGCAGGGTGAGTTCTGGCTGCACCTGCACAGCTCCCCAGGCACACCTTCCATTAGAAAATAAAAATCATCAGGTCAATACCTCTGGTAGCAAAGAGAGTTTGGAGTGTCATCAGTGCTTGGCTGGTTTGTTTCAAAGTAAGGGGTGAAAAAATGGACAGGGGCTGCTTTGAGAAGCTGAATTTTGTTTTTTGTCTCTTGACAGGTTTAGATTTCTTCCCTTTCCTGTCAGGTGACAATCAGGTAAGTCAGGGAGAACCAAATCCTGTGGCAAACACTTTTCCAAGCAGGATTTGCTGTGTGGGAAGCAGCAGCAGCATTATCTGAACACAGGTGTGGGATGAGGCACAGCAAAAGTAAATATTTGGGCAGTTCTAAAATTTTAAACTCAGCAGCCACTTCATTGTGGAATGAAGGTGCAGCTTTTGATCCCTTTTCCTCCAAAAAAAGGGAGCTGGGATGTTTCCCTGCCCTTTCTGCCCTCCCAAGGAGGGAAATTGCACTAAAATTGCCCTGAAAGCTGAGGGATGCTTTGATATCCTCATGGAGAGCAGAGCCTGCCCTGGGAATATCCAGGATCTGAGAATGATTCTGAGCCAAGGAATGCTGCTCTGGTTGTGGAGCAGTCTTTGGGAACAAGGCTGGGACAGCCTGGCTGTTCAGTCATGGTGGGAAGGAGCACTGAGGGCAGAGTTCCCCCTCAGGGAGGTTGTGTTTAAATGGGATTTTTGGCTGCTCAGGCTCCTGCCCTTTGGGGCTGCAGCAGAGAGGAAAACCTGGGACAGCCCGTGGGAACATTTCCAGGATTGTGCCTTGCTGCCAGCAGGGATCAGCACAGCTCCACTCTCAGCTGGGCTCACCCTGACTGCTGGGCTGGCAGGATGAATCTGGGGGAATTTCACCCCCAGGGAATTTTTTGAACAGCTAAACAAAAAAAAAAAAAAAAAAACAAAACAAAAAGCCCCAAAATGCTGCTGCTCACCCTTTTTCCTGGCTGGGGCTCTCTGATCCCATTCCTGCTTGCCTTTATTCCTGGCTTGGGCTCTCTGATCCCATTCCTGTTCACCCTTTTCCTGGCTTGGGCTCTCTGATCCCATTCCTGCTTGCCTTTATTCCTGGTTTGGGCTCTCTGATCCCATTCCTGCTTGCCTTTATTCCTGGTTTGGGCTCTCTGATCCCATTCCTGCTTGCCTTTATTCCTGGCTTGGGCTCTCTGATCCCATTCCTGTTCACCCTTTTCCTGGTTTGGGCTCTCTGATCCCATTCCTGTTCACCCTTTTCCTGGTTTGGGCTCTCTGATCCCATTCCTGTTCACCCTTTTCCTGGTTTGGGCTCTCTGATCCCATTCCTGCTTGCCTTTATTCCTGGTTTGGGCTCTCTGATCCCATTCCTGCTTGCCTTTATTCCTGGTTTGGGCTCTCTGATCCCAATCCCTCCCTGCTGGTCTGTGGGGTTTGGGTTTACAAACCACGTTTGTAACCCCAGCATCCCCAATTCCTTTTGGCTTCAAAACTGGGGACCACAGAGCTAAAAACCCATTTCATGTCCCACTGCCCGAGCTGCTGTGAAACCCAGAACTGCCAAAACCTCCCCTGGACAGAACCCCCTTTATTTCCTGCTGCAGAACCTGAATTTGGACCCCTTTATTTCCTCTGCAGAACCTGAATTGTAACCCTTTCTCTCCCGCAGCATTACAACACCTCCCTCCTCGCCGCCGCCGCCGCCGCCGTCTCGGCCTCGGACGATCAGGAACTTTTACACTCCCGCTTTTTCCCCTACACCTCGTCCCAGATGTTCCTGGATCAGCTGAATGCAGGGGGCAGCAGCTCCCTGCCAGCCACCAACGGCAGCAGCAGTGGCAGCAACAGCAGCCTGGTCTCCTCCAACAGCCTGCGGGACAACCACGGGCACCCCGTGGCCAGCAGGAGCAGCACGGACACGGCCTCAATCTTTGGTATCATACCAGATATTATCTCCTTGGACTGATTTATTTCTATTTTTTTTTGGGGGGGTGGGTGGGTTTGGGGGGGGTTGGGGACAGAGGAAATCTTCGTGCTCGGTTTTCCTTTCTGTTTGGAGAAAAAAAAAAAAAGTTAAGACAAGGTGGTTTTTTTTTTTCCTTTTTTTAAAAAAGGGGAAAAAAAATTTATGTGTACAGAGAACAAAAAAAAAAAAGTCTATTTTCAGTTTTACTTTTGTATATAAACCTAAGATGGCCTCGCTGGTAAAAATAAGAAAAAAAAAGACAAAAGAGAAAAAAAAATTAAGAAAAACAAGGAGCTTCAGTTCATTTTTATGGATGCTGAAGATTTTACACCTGTGCATTTGTCATGTGAGTTTCTTTCCTTTTCTTTTTTCCCCCCTATAGTTTGAACACCAATGGCATTATTTTCTCCACTGTTAAAGAAACAGGAGAGGAGCTGAGCTTCTAAAGTTCAAGCGTGGGGAGAGGGGTTTTTTCTCCTCTTGGAGAATTTCCCTTGGCTGGTGGAATCTGATTCCCCCATCCCATATTTAGTGCAGATTTTATAATTCTGGCAGCAGAGCACACCCTGCTCTGTCTGCAGCCCGGAGCCTTTCAGGAGTGGGGTTGTTTTCTTGGGATTTTTTTGGCATTTCTGGTTCCATGTGCCCCTCTACCCAGGCCAGTTCTCCTTTTGAATTCCATGCTTTCGTCAGGAATGTTGCAGATTCATCCAGGGAATGACACGAAGCTGACTGGGAGGTTTAGGTTGGATTTCAGGGAAAATTCCACCTCCAGAGGGTGTGGGGCACTGCCCAGGCTCCCCAGGGAATGCTGACATTCCCAAGGCTGCCAGAGCTCCAGGAATGCTGGGCAGAGCTCCCAGGGATGCACAGGGTGGGATTTTAAGATGCCCTGTGCAAGGACTGTGATCCTTGTGGGTCCCTCCCAACTCAGAATATTCCAGAATATTTTTGGGATTCAGTCACTCCTGAGGGCCTGACCCCGTCAAATCCCAGCTGAGCAGTGACCTGGGGACAAGGTGTTCCATTGCTGTGGAGCAGAGCCCCAAAGCTACATCAAATCCCAGCTGAGGAGTGACTTGTTGAGGAATTCATTGGGAAATGAGTTTGGTTGTTCCATCTCTGTGGAGTGGAGCCCCAAATCCCAGCTGAGGAGTGACTTGTTGAGGAATTCATTGGGAAATGAGTTTAGTTGTTCCATCTCTGTGGAGTGGAGCCCCAAATCCCAGCTGAGGAGTGCCTTGTGGCAGGATTTGTTCCATTTTTGTGCGGTGGAGCCCCAGCCCAAAGCCTCCCTTGGGCTGGAGGGTTTTGTTCCTCAGAACTTCAGTCCTGCTCAGAGAGCTTCAGCTCTGCCTGAGCAGGAGTCAGTGTCCCCTGGGGGAGCTGCTTTAGGCTCAGCCTGAGCCCCTGCCAGGGCCTGCCCAGGGTCAGTGCCCAGCACGCCCTGCATGCCCAGAGCTGAGTGCTCCCCCTGGGTATTCCCTGCTCAGAGCCAGCCTGAGCCCAAACCCACCAGGAGAGCCGGACTGTTCCTCCCCATCCTGCTCTTTTAGGGGTGCTGCCTCCCAAAATTCACTTTTCTCTCAGAGTTCTTTGGAGTCCCTGGATTTTTTTCAGCCGTATTTAATTCCTGGTTTCTTTTCTCATTGTTTTTAAGTTGTGCATGACATAGGAATTTTTTTTTTCTTTTTTTTTTTTTGGGTCATTTGGGCTGATCCGTTTTCCTTAAGGAGTGGAATGTGTAAATAGCTGGAATGCAGATTTTTTTCAGGAGATTCTTTAAAGTCAGAGAAAGGGGGAGGGAAGGAAGTGATTCTCTTGTGTCCCAAAGTCCATGTCAGAGAGAGTAAATATTTCCTCTGGTGTGAAAAATATTTTTATAACTGGTTGAAAGTGCAGGTATTGAGTTTATCAGGAAAAAGAGAGTTAAGGAATACTAAAATTAGCAGATTCTTGTCTGAATTTTTTCATGTCCAAAAAAACCTGTTGGTTGCAAATAGTTGCTTCAAGCATTGACAAGGGCCACCTTTTGCCTATGAAGTCGTCTCAAAAAAAAAATAAATATAAATCTTGCATTGATTAAAAAAAAGGAAAAAAAAAAAGGAAAAAATTAAAAAAAAAACAAGAAAAAAAGTAAAAAAAAAAAACCTTTAATCCAAGTAGCATTAGGTATTGCTGTCTGATCAGTCGTATGGTTATTTGAAAGGTTCACATGATGTGGCATCAAAAATTGTTTTTAGTGTTTTTACAGCATCCCTCTGCCACTAAATAGTTGACTTGAATTTTGGAAAAAGGAAACTGTTGGTGTTTATATGTATATGTGTGTGTATATATGTATTTATAGATCCGTGTGTGTGAGTTCCAGGTGAGTTCAATAGTTTTTTCCCATGCATGTGTATTTCATACATATCTGGCTGATATATTCTATTTCACCATACACCGATTTTATAATTTATTAAATGTCAGTTAAAAAAAGAAAAAAAAAGAAATAAAAGGATAGAAAATGGGAAAGACTTATTTTTGAAACAGTCTGATTTTGAAGTGATTCAACCTCTGCTAGGAATATCTCTTGCCCAGTTTAGGAGAAGATTTCTCGTGGATAAGCTGGAGGATTTTTGTGGAACTGGGGGTGTGAGTGCCGTGGTTTGCCTGGAGCCTGCGTGTCCCAGCTCCTGGAACCTCCAGCAGGAATTTGGGATTGCTCATGGCTGCTTTTCCCTCCTTTCCATGGAGTCTGCGCAGGGTGACCCCAAGAGCAGCAGGATCAAAACCCCATTAATGCCGTGGGAAATGGAATCTGGCACTGTTGGTATTCTGGGATTTGGCACCTTGGGAACGGCAGCTTGGCTTGGTGTTCCCATTCCCTGTAAATCCCATGGAAAATGGGATGTGATGGTGTCCTGGGGTTTGGCACTTTGGGAGCAGCAGCAGCATTCCCCATTGCCTGTGATCCCACTGGGAGGCATGCTCCCGTTAATCCCATGGGAAATGGAATGTGCTGGTGCTGCTGCTGGTGTTATCCTGGGATTTGGCACTTTGGGAATGGCAGCTCGGCTTGGTGTTCCCAGTCCTGTGATCCCAGTGGGAGGAAGGCTCCAGGCTCAGGGCTGGCATTTGTGACCTGTGCCCTGCCAGGAGGGACAGGGGCCCTGCAGGATCCATGGCCTGGGACCGTTCCTGTTCCAGGCTCCAGCATTCCCGAGGCTGGAATTCCTCACTTCTGCAAGCACGAGTGAGCCTTGTGCTACAAGTCTCAGGCTGCTGCTCCCCATTCCCTGTCATTCCCAAATTCCCACACTCCTAAATTCCCAAATCCCCAAACTCCCAAATGCTCAAACTCCTAAATTCCCAAACTCCCAAATGCTCAAACTCCCAACTTCCCAAACTCCCCAAATTCCAAGTGCCCAGACTCCCAGCCTCCAGCTCTGTGGTCTCCAGCCCTGCAGTGGTGGCCTGGGCTGTGCTCCTGCTGTGATCCCTGGAATTGCAGGTGGGATGGGATTGTCCTCGGGATGTGCACAGCTGGGGGTGCAGATGTGCCTGGGGTGTGCACATCTGTCTGGGGGATGTGCACAGGTTTGGGATGTGACACGTGCACACGTGCCTGGGAGGTGCACACATCTGGGATGTGCAGCCATCTGTGGGACCTGCACACCTGTATGTGGGACCTGCACAGGTGTGTCTGGGGTGTGCACACACCTGTATGTGGGACCTGCACAGGTGTGTCTGGGGTGTGCACACACCTGTATGTGGGACCTGCACAGGTGTGTCTGGGGTGTGCACACACCTGTGGGACCTGCACAGGTGTGTCTGGGGTGTGCACACACCTGTGGGACCTGCACAGGTGTGTCTGGGGTGTGCACACACCTGTGGGACCTGCACAGGTGTGTCTGGGGTGTGCACACACCTGTATGTGGGACCTGCACAGGTGTGTCTGGGGTGTGCACACACCTGTTTGTGGGACCTGCACAGGTGTGTCTGGGGTGTGCACACACCTGTATGTGGGACCTGCACAGGTGTGTCTGGGGTGTGCACACACCTGTGGGACCTGCACAGGTGTGTCTGGGGTGTGCACACACCTGTGGGATGGGCATGTGTGTGTGTGGGGGGGGACATCCACACGTGTTTGGGGTGTGCACAGGTGTGTCACACTCACACTCACGTTTGGGATGTGCACACAGGTGTGTCACACATGCACACACACATTTGGGATGTGCACACAGGTGTGTCTCACACGTTTGGGATGTGCACACAGGTGTGTCACACTCACACTCACGTTTGGGATGTGCACACAGGTGTGTCACACATGCACACACACGTTTGGGATGTGCACACAGGTGTGTCACACATGCACACACACGTTTGGGATGTGCACACAGGTGTGTCACACATGCAGACACGTTTGGGATGTGCACACAGGTGTGTCACACATGCACACACACGTTTGGGGTGTGCACACAGGTGTGTCTCACACATTTGGGATGTGCACACAGGTGTGTCACACACACATTTGGGATGTGCACACAGGTGTGTCACACATGCACACACACGTTTGGGATGTGCACACAGGTGTGTCACACATGCAGACACGTTTGGGATGTGCACACAGGTGTGTCACACATGCACACACACGTTTGGGATGTGCACACAGGTGTGTCACACATGCACACACGTTTGGGGTGTGCACACAGGTGGGGATTGCTGGGAGAGCAGAGGGATCAGAGCTTGGATCAGGATCTTTTCCTTCCCTGCAGGACTGAAATCCCTGGATCTGCTTCCACGCCTTGTGCAGAGTTCAGCAATGCCTTTGCATTTTCTGTACTTTGCCCCCATGTTTGATATTCCATGAGGATGATCCCTGTTTTTCCCTCACTGGGACACTGTTATGGGTGTGGGAGGTTGGGATCTGCTGGGATTTGCTCAGATTTGGGGTTTTTCTCCAACTTCTTCCCAGTTTTGTGTGACATTCCTGGGTGGTGCCTTGGAGCATTCCAGCTCCAATGGGATGGTGCCCATCCCATTCCACAGGGATGGGTGATCCACGGAATCCTGGGATAATCTGGGCTGGAAAGGACCTTAAATCCCACCTCATTCCATGGCAGGGACACCTCCCACTGTCCTAGGCTGCTCCAAACCCTGTCCAGCCTGGCCTTGGACACTGCCAGGGATCCAGGGCAGCCACAGCTGCTCTGGGAATTCCTTCCCAATCCTTTGGATCTGCTGTTGCTGCCAGGATTTAATTCCTGATTATTTCACTGGTGGAGCAAAAAGGAGATTCAGGATTTAAAAAAAGGGTGGAGGGAGAGGAGGAGGCTCCTGGAGCAGAAGGCAGAGCAGATTTATGGGAATATGGGAGTTTTCCAGGTCACTGCCTGTGCCACCATCCCTGTGAAACCTCCCAGCTGAATCCAGGGAAAACTGCCCAAAATTCCAGACAGCCCTTTGAGGACCTGCTGAAGGCTCTGAGATCCAGGTGGGACAAAAACGAGGATCACAGGGGGTTTCATCAGCCTGGAGCTGGGGAGGTTTTTCCTGGTGTGGGAAAGGGGAGTTTTCCTGGGGAGGTTTTTCCTGGTGTGGAAAAAGGGAATTTTCCTGGGGAGGTTTTTCTTGGTGTGGGAAAAGGGAATTTTCCTGGCCCTGTTTTTCCCTTTTCCCTGTTTTTCCTTTGTGGAGACACCAAACCCCTGCTGGGCTGTGCTGACTTCTTGGAGAACCAGGAGACCTCGACCATGAGTTCCTTCTGCCACAATCCCAACATTTAAATGCTTTTTAAAATCACTTTTTTAAACCTTGACATGTGTTGTCACACTCGGTTTATTTCAATAACAGTTATTATTGCTATAATAACATATATATATATATATATAATTTCTTGTATTTCCAGGAATAATTGGGGGGGGACTTAATGAAGGCAAAATCAGGTTTTGAAAGGCAACTGCTGGTTCCTGAGTCTGACTAGAAAGTGGAAAAAATAGAAATAAAACCCCTCCAGGTGCTGCTCTTGGCAAATCCCACTCTGGGTTTCAGTAGTCGACCGAGGGCAGGCAGATGTGGCGCACAAACTCCTCGTACTTGATGGTTCCATTTGGCCCAACTTTGGCTTCTTTCAGCAGGTCATCCACTGAAAGATGGGAAAACATGGTTGGGATGGGATGTCTGGGGTGTTGGGGTGTTCAGAGGAAAGCAGCACTGCAGGATTTGGGGGATTTTGTTGGCAATCACCTCTGGGATCAGGTGAGAGTTTGAACTGGCACTGATCAGCACCTGGATTTTAATTCCATGCAAAATTCTCTGGAGCAGGAATATCCATCTTTTTGAGTTCCACAGGGGAGGCAGAAACCCCCACAAATTTAGTCCAGATGGGTTTCTGGGTTTATTGTGCCCCTCAGAGCCAAATTTCTGCCAAACTGGAGGGTTTGGGGTTTTTGCCTGTTTTTACTTTGGGGTCTCCTGCTGGCACCGGCCCTTCCTCATCCCAGAGGCAGCTGCAGAGGAGGAGAAGGAAAAGAGAGGAGGAAGAAACAGGAGAGAGGAAAGAAAGAGGGGGAATGGGAAGGGGTTTGGTCCCAGTGGGAATTGCAGGTACCTTCCTCCTCGGAAAGCTTCTCCCCCAGGCGGGTGAGCTTGGCGCGGAGCTCGGGCACGGGGATCACTCCTCTCTTCTGCCGGTCAATCATGGCCAGGGCCCTCAGGATCTCCTCCTGGGGCTCCTCCTGCTTCATCTGCCTGTACATGATGTTCAGGAAGGTGGAGAAGTCCAGCTCTGCGTTCCTGTCTGGGAAAGGAAGGGCAGATCCTGTGGGAATGGCTCTGCTGGGGGCTGGATCCAGGGCTGAACATCCCCTCGTCCTCCCCCACTTCCCTCTCCTTTCCTGGGCTTTCCCTTCCCTGTCCCTGATCTGGATCAGGGCGCATCACCACTGGGTTTTTTCTCCTAAAATCCCATTTATAACTCTGTTCAATTTGTGCTCTGGACTCGGATCCTGAATTTTTAATCCCCCCCAGCTGATCTCACAATTCCTTGGGATTTGTGCTTTGTTTTTCCCACAGATCTTCAGCCGAACATCTTTCTGTGCTCTTCCACCTCTGTTGGTTGGTCTGGACAGTCTCCCACCCTCCAAGTCCATGTTAAATATTTGTCTCCTGCTTTTTTAGGGATTTTACTGGCACTGGTTTGATCCGTGGGCTGGATTTAACACATCACAGCAGCCTCTGGAGACTGCTCTGGGTGGATGTTCCCTCCTGGAACACCCCAGCTCCAGAAAAACGGGATTTTTCCATGTTTCACCCCCGTTTTGGTGGCTGTGGAGGTAGCTCACCGATCCTGTGCAGCTGCAGGTGTCTCTGCACCTCTCCCGGCGTGGGGCTGGCTCCCAGGCACCGCATCACTGCCAGCAGGTCCGAGGCTTTGATCTTCCCTTTTTGTTTCTTGTCGTACAGGGAAAAACATTCCTTGAACTCTAATTAAGAACCAGAGCTGGGTCAGCCGGCAGGATCCCATTGAGCCCCGCTCCGGGCCGGGCAGAATTCCAGCCGGGATCCGGTGTCGGCCCCGGGGGTGTCGCCTTTCCAGCAGGGTGATGGGCAGGGGGTGGGACCAGGGGAAATTAGGGGCAATTAAAAGCCCGAGAGCTAATTGGGGCCTCCGGGCTGAGGAAGCGCGGCTGGGAGGGGGAAAGGGCGGAGAAAGCGGAGGGTTTTGGTTAAAAGTGCTTTTCTTGCCTTGGTGGGGGTGGGAGAGGGACGGAGGATGATGGAGGGGGAGGAAGAGAAGGAAAAAAGTGAAGAGGAAGAAGGAAAAGAGGAAGGAAAAGAAAGAAGGAGGAAACTGAAGAAGAAAAGGAAGGAGAGAGGAGACGAGAGGAGAGGAGGAGGATGATGATGATGATGATGGGGCGGAGGATGTTGGTGGTGGAATATTTTGGAGGAGGAGCCGCCGAGTTCTCCCCCCTCTCCCGCAGCAGCCCCGGCTCGCCGCTGACCCAGATCCGGCCGGGAGCGCTCCCCGCTCCCTCCCGCAGCACAAACCCAGCCTGGTTCGCTGCCATCCCCGTCCTTGTCCCCTCTGTCCCCAGCCCTCGCTGCGAGGGCTGCCCGGGGGTGCCCGAGGGCGCCCTGGCCTCCCCTGGCCCGGCCGCCTCCTCCGCTCGCCGATCCCTCGGCGGAGCTGATCAGATTTGCAATAATACTCTGATTAATACTCTCATTAATACCCTTATTAATACCCTTATTAATACCCTTATTAATACCCTTATTAATACCCTTATTAATACCCTTATTTCAGCTTCCTTCGGCCGTTCCCGGAGCAATCCCAGCCCCGGGCGAGGCTCCCCTTTCCCAGTGGGAATTTGGATGCCCTGCGCCGCCTCCTCCTTCCTCCTCCTTCCTCCTCCTCCTCCTCGCACCCCCCAGGACGGGACTGAGCCCCCGGAATTCCCGGGCTGTTTTCCTGGGATCGGCAGCGGCTGCTCCTGCCCTGCAGAATTTCCCTGGGATCTGGGAGACTTCCCTGTTTTCCCAGGCAGCAGATCCGGGAGAGCCGGGACTGAGGGACAGCGAGCCCAGACCGAGACACTTTGGGGCACAAATGCCATTTTTATATAAATATAAATTTCCTCTCGCTGATTAACGCCCGAGGCGGAGCAAACCCGCACCCACCGTTAATTTGATCCTGGGACAGAAACTTTGCCTGGAGCAGGAACGGAGAGAGAAAAACAAACAAACAAAAAAAAAAAGAGAGCAGCTTTAAAATGAGCTTTGGGGGCGCAGAGGGGCCCGGCCGAGCCGGCACGGTCACTCACCATGGTTTTGGGGACAGTCCCTGCGGGTTGGGGTCCCGGCGGGAGCGGAGGCGGCTGCGGCCACTTGGGCGCTTCAGCGGGGCCGAAGTCCGGCGGGGCGGGCGGGGGCTGTAATAAAAACCCGCTGCCATGGCTACGGAGCGAGCCTGCCGCCTCCCGCTCCTGCCGGGAAAAGCCATTCCCAGCCTCGGGATGGGGCCCTGCGGCTCCCCGGCTCCCCAAAACCGCGGGTCTGAACATGCCAAGGAAGCGCGCCTGGCACTGAGCTTGGCTGCTGGGAGGGGAGGAGGAGGAAAATGCAAAAACCCCAAAATTCCAAAATAAAAATATTCGAATATTCCAAAATCCAAACATTCCAAATTAAAAAAAAAAAAAAAAAAAAAAAATTTAAAAATTCCAATATATATATAAAAAAAATTCCAACATTTTCAAAATAAATTTTAAAAAATCCAAAAAAATTGCAGAAAGCTCCAAAATCCAAAAATAAAATTAAAAAAAAAAAAAAAAAAAAAAAAGAAGGAAGGGTTGAGGGCTCTGGAGAAGGGTGAGGGAGATTTCTGGATCTGCAGCAGGATTTGTAGGGAAGGGGTCTGTTTTTATCCCAGATTTCACCTGCAGATTTCCTCCCCCCACTGCTGGAGCTGGAGCTGCCCAGCCCTGGCTCCCCTTTTGGGCTGGTTTTGGGGAATTCTGAGGAATTCTCGTGTCTGAGTGAGAGCAGGAGGTGCTGGGGCAGAGATCCTTGGAGTTCTTGATGGATTCTGGGGCTGGTTTGGGGAAATTCTGAGGAATTCTCAGCCCCTGAGAGCAGAAGGTGCAGGTGCACAGTTCCGCCCTTCCCGATGGATTTTGGGGCTGTTTGTGAGGAATTTGCCCTTTTGTGAGAGCTGAAGGTGCTGGGGCAGAGATGCTTGGAATTCACCCCCTGCCTGATGGATTCCAGGGGTGTTTGTGGGGAATTCTGAGGAATTCTCAGCCCCTGAGCGAGAGCTGAAGGTGCAGGTGCACAGATCCTGGGAGTTTCCCCCTTCCTGATGGATTTTGGGTTGTTTTGTGGGGAATTGGCCCTTTTGTGAGAGCTGAAGGTGCTGGGGCAGAGATGCTTGGAATTCACCCCCTGCCTGATGGGTTCTGGGGCTGTTTGTGGGGAATTTGCCCTCTTGTGAGAGCTGGCAGTTCTGGTGGAGAGACCTCTGGAGTTCCCCCCCTTCCTGATGGATTTTGGGTTGTTTTGTGGGGAATTTGCCCTTTGTGAGAGCAGAAGGTGCTGGGGCAGGGATCCCTGTAAGTTCCCCCCTGCCCAGTGGATTTTGGGGCCGTTTGTGGGGAATTGGCCTCTCCTGCCCCTGTGCTCAGCAGAGAGAGCGAGTTAATGAATTTTAATTAATCCCCTCCCTGACCAGAGGTAATCACCACACAGCCACCATCGCTCAGGAGTTTATTCTAAACACATGAATCTACTTTAGAAAAACTAGATTTCTTCTTTTCCCCCCCCCCACAAAAAGTATCAAAAGGCGCCCTTGGCCGCGTGCAGGTTGTTCATGTGCAGGGTGTAGAAGGCCCAGGGCTCCGGGATGTAAATCACCCCCGGGTACTTCTTCCGGAGGGTTTTGTCATTCCAGAGCCAGCCCACCCAGGCGGCGATGAGCAGCAGGGTGATGATGAAGGAGAGGAAGAGGAAGAGCCCGTTGCTGTCCAGCACCAGCCCCTTGCGCCGCTGGTGCATCACCAGGGCCATCATGGCGAAGAAGGTGAAGATGTAGAGGATGAAGATCTGGCCCTCCGTCACCAGGTACCTGCGGGAGAGTTCTGGGGAGCCCGGGGCGCCGGGAGAGCCTTCCCAGCCTTTCTGGGATCACCGGGAGAGGGTTCCCAGCTCTCCCGGGATCACCGGGAGAGCGTTCCCAGGCTCTCCCGGGATCACCGGGAGAGCCTTCCCAGCCTTTCTGGGATCACTGGGAGAGCCTTCCCAGCTCTCCCGGGATCACCGGGAGAGCGTTCCCAGCCCTCCCGGGATCACCGGGAGAGGGTTCCCAGCCCTCCCGGGATCACCGGGAGAGCGTTCCCAGCTCTCCCGGGATCACCGGGAGAGCGTTCCCAGGCTCTCCTGGCATCACCGGGAGAGCGTTCCCAGCCCTCCCGGGATCACCGGGAGAGCGTTCCCAGCTCTCCTGGGATCACCGGGAGAGCGTTCCCAGCCCTCCCGGGATCACCGGGAGAGCGTTCCCAGCCTTTCTGGGATGAGTGGGATCCTGGGATTACAGGGAGAGCACTCCCAGCTTTTCTGGGATCACAGGGAGAGCATTCCCAGCTCTTTCGGGATCAGTGCTGATCCTGAGATTACAGGGAAAGTATTCCCAGCTTTTCTGGGATCAGTGGGATCCTGGAATCACAGGGAGAGCGTTCCCAGCTCTTCTGGGATCACAGGGAGAGCATTCCCAGCTGTTCTGGGATCAGTGGTGATCCTGCAATGCAGGGAGAGCATTCCAAGATTTCCTGGGATCACAGGAAGAGCATTCCAAGATTTCCTGGGATCAGTTTTGATCCTGGCATCACAGGGAGAGCATTCCCAGCTTTTCTGGGATCAGTTTTGATCCTGGCATCACAGGGAGAGCATTCCCAGCTTTCCTGGGATCAGTTTTGATCCTGGCATCACAGGGAGAGCATTCCCAGCTTTTCTGGGATCAGTTTTGATCCTGGCATCACAGGGAAGAGCGTTCCCAGCCCCGCAGAGCAAAAGCTGCCCTGGGGAACCCTGGGGAATGGAGCAGCTCTTCCAGGAGTATTCCTGGGTGTTCCTGGAGCGTTCCTGTGGGATTCCCTCCCCCTCGAGCACTCACCAGTAGTAGAGGCTGCTGGGCCCCACCAGGAGCAGGGCAGCCAGGGGCATCCGGGGCTGCTCCGCCGCCGGCGTGAAGCAGCCCGTGAAGTAAATGAACAGGATCAGGAAAAACGGGATGTACCTGGAAAAACCAGCAATGCCCAGGGCTGGGATCAGCCTGGAAGGGATTGGAACTCCCCCAGATCCACCCCACACCCGGAGCTGCTCCTGTGCTGGGCCTGGGGAAGGAGCAGCTGTGGGATTCCTCCTGCTGCTGTGGGATTCCCTGCTCAGGGATTCCCTGCTCAGGGATTCCTGGAGCTGTGGGATTCCCTGTTTGGAGATTCCTGGAGCTGTGGGATTCCCTGTTTGGAGATTCCTGGAGCTGTGGGATTCCCTGCTCAGGGATTCCTGCTGCCTCCCCAGGGCACAGAGGGGCTGGGCAGGAGCTGGGCTCATCCTGGGCTCTGCAGATCCAGGGAATTCCCAGCCTGGAGCAGGAAGAGCCCAGACTTGCTGATGAAGGCAAAGCTGTGCTCCAGCTGCCTTGGATAATTCCAGCAGGGCATTCCAGGCTCCAGTGCTGTGTCTGGGATGTGGAGCAGGATTCCCAAACCCTCCCGAGCTCTTCATCCCTTTAAAGGGCTCCAAAGAACGGGGTTTGCTCCTTCCCAGCACTCCAGGAACCCCAAATCAGGCAGGAGGGATTTCCCCAGGATCACCTGGAGTGGATCCAGGCCCAGCCACGCTCTCCTCTTGGGATACTTGGGGTATCTGGGATGTTTGGAGTGCTTGGGGTGCCTGGGGTGTTTGGGGTGCTTGGGGTGTCTGGGGTGTTTGGGGTGCCTGGGGTGTTTGGGGTGTTTGGGGTGCTTGGGGTGTTTGGGATGTTTGGGGTGTTTGGGGCACATCTGGGGGTGCTGGAGGAGGAACCTTCTGTCCACCCCTGGAAGGACAAGCTGTTCCTCTGGCCCTCCAATCCCAAAATATCCCCGAGCAGAGGGGATTTTCCAGCGAGTGCCAGATCCACCCTAATCTGGATCCTAATCCTAATCCAGCCCTGGCCAGCAGAACATTATCCCCAGCCAGCTCTGGCTCGGGGGGGGTTTTTTTCCACTTCAAGCTCTGCCCTTGCCCCTGTGCCATCCCATAATCTCCTGCTGGGAATCACTCACCACATGGAGTGCCCCAAATACTCGTCGTAGTAGTAGAGCAGCTCGAAGGAGTCGATCTGTGACAGGACACAGGGTGAGGATCCCAGTTAGCAAACCTGAGAGCTGACCCCAAACAGCTCCAGCAGCCATCAGTCCAGGTTTCAGAACGCCTGAGCCCAGCTCAGCCCCGAGCCCAGGACATTCATAAATTCAGGTTTTAGAAATGCCTGAGCCCAGCTCAGCCCCGAGCCCAGGACATTCATCAATTCAGGTTTTAGAAATGCCTGAGCCCAGCTCAGCCCCTCACCCAGGACATTCATCAATTCAGGTTTTAGAAATGCCTGAGCCCAGCTCAGCCCCTCACCCAGGACATTCATAAATTCAGATTTTAGAAATGCCTGAGCCCAGCTCAGCCCCGAGCCCAGGACATTCATAAATTCAGGTTTTAGAAATGCCTGAGCCCAGCTCAGCCCCGAGCCCAGGACATTCATAAATTCAGGTTTTAGAAATGCCTGAGCCCAGCTCAGCCCCGAGCCCAGGTCACTCATAAATTCAGGTTTTAGAAATGCTCAAACCCAGGGTCTCAGCCCCTTACCAAGGTCTCTGTCTTGATGCTCCTTTATCATTTACAAATTCAGATTTTTGAGCCCACCTCAGCCCTTACCAAGGCCTTTGCCTTGAGGTTCTTTTATGATTTATAAATTCAGATTTTAGGAATGCTTGAGCCCAGCTCAGCCCCTTACCAAGGTCTCAGGCTCAAGGTTCATTTGCCATTTATAAATTCAGATTTCAGAGCCCAGCTCAGCCCTTCACCAGGATCTCAGGTTTGAGGTTCCTTTACCATTTAAAGTTCAGGTTTCAGAACCCAGCTGAGCCAGGTCTGAGGTTCCTTTACCATTCACAAATCCAGGTTTCAGATCCCAGCTGAGGCCTCACCAGGGTCTCAGGTCTGAGCTTCTTTTATCATTTACAAATTCAGAATTCACAAACCCTGCTCAGCCCTCATGAGGATCTCAAGTTTGAGGTTCCTTTACCATTTATGAATTCAGGTTTCAGAACCCAGCTGAGCCAGGTTTGAGGTTCCTTTACCATTTACAAATTCAGATTTTACTAACCCAACTGAGCCCTCCCCAGGGTCTCTGGTTTGAGGTTCCTTTCCAAATCCAGGTTTCAGAGCCCTGCTCAGCCCTCCCCAGGGTCTTTGGTTTGAGGTTCCTTTCCCATTCCCAAGCCCTGCTCAGCCCTCACCAGGGTCTCAGGTTTGAGGTTCCTTTATCATTTACAAATTCAGATTTCAGAGCCCTGCTCAGCCCTCACCAGGGTCTCGGGTTTGAGGTTCCTTTCCCCTTCCCAAATCCAGGTTTCAGATCCCAGCTGAGGCCTCACCAGGGTCTCAGATCTGAGCTTCCTTTATCATTTACAAATTCAGAATTCACAAACCCTGCTCAGCCCTCACCAGGGTCTCGGGTTTGAGGTTCCTTTCCCATTCCCAAGCCCTGCTCAGCCCCTCACCAGGGTCTCGGGTTTGAGGTTCCTGATGATGGGGTTCTCCCTGACAGACAGGTGGTGCTGGTACCCGCTGAAGATCAGCCGGTGGTTCACCGAGTCTCCCACCAGGTGGATGCTGGCGCCCATCACGAAGGTGATGATGCTGACGTAGACCATGGACCTGGGCAGGGTCTTGGGGGACCTCTCGATGAGCTGCAGGCACAGGGAGGGTGTGAGGAAGAGGAGGAGCAGCAGGGATGTGGCAGCTCCTGCCCTCACTGGGGTTTGGGGGTTTTTGTCAGAGCGTTCAGAAATTCGTCACCGAAAATCCCAGAATATCCTGAGCTGGAAAGGACCCAAAAAAATCATCAAGTCCAACTCCTGAGTGAACTCAAACTGGGGTCAAAGGCACAGGTTTTGTGTTTTTAGCCCCAGGAGCTGATAGGGTTAGGCTGTGCTGAAGAGAATGGATTGCTTTCTGCAGGGGAGGCCCCTGTACCTCACCACAATCCAATTTCAGGCCTTTCACCGAAGCTGCCACTAAAGCAGATCCCAAGAGTTTCATGTCACAACACCAACAGAGAGCCATGGTTCATTGGGATAGGAATGAGAAACAGCATCAAGGGTAATTTTAAATGAACCCAAGCTAAGCATTCCAAGACAAATATTGTCATTCTGCCAGCATTTGGTGCTTCAAATCGTGTGCTACAGGCCTGGTTTTAAGCACTGGCCCTTGGGTTTTAAAGGCATAACCTCAGCAAATCCCTTTTTCTCAAAGATGTAAAACCTGTCCTGGCTTGGGGCAACTTGGAGAGGAAAATCTCTGAAGGGGTTCCTGCTGCTTTCAACCCCAAGAGCTCGTTTGGTCTGCTGTTAACGAGGGTTCCCTCATTAACAGGCCGTGGCTCTCCTCCTCTGGAGAGGACTGGGAGGTTGGATGTGCCCTCCAGTGGCAGCAGAGCCTCCAGCACGGAGCTCCTCACGCTTCCCACCCTGTCTGGACACTCCAGGATCCCCCCAGGTGAACATTTTGGGGTTCTGTTCCCTTTCTTTCCCACGGAACAGGAGGAGCTGAGTGCCACAAAACCACTCGGGGCAATTCCTGGGCACCCCTTTCAGTGCTGGGCTCTCTCCCTGCCCCACCTCCAGCACCTGAGGCTGGCTCAGGGCCTGGGACAAGCCTTGGAACAGGAGCAGGAATTTTGGGATGCAGCTCCACCCTCGGGAAGAACTCCCGAGGCAGATCCCAGCTCCAGGAGTTTTCCAGCTTTGTCTGGGTCAGCTCTGGGATCAGCCAGGGCCCCCCCCCTCTCCCTAAATCAGCTTTGCAGCCCTGCCCAAGCAGGGAAAAGCTCCTTATTTCTGTTTAATTTTGTCCTTATTTGGGTTTAATTTGGAGGCTTAACTTTCCCTTGCCCACGGACGTCACAGGAGGCCAAGGAGAGCACAAGGTCCTGGAGGGGACAGGGAAATGCATCCTGGACCTTCCTGTGGGTGAGCCCTGCTGGAATCACCTGGGAAGGGGCAGCTCCCACGTCCTGGATATTCCCTTTTTGCCCCCAGCCTTGGAATCCTCCCGGAATATCCAGAGGGAATCGTTTCCACCTCAGGCCATAATTCAACGCCCAGCTAATGAAGGTTAAAACAGATTTGTAATTGCTTTCTCCTGAAGTGTTTAATGGGAAAAGATTCCTAATGATCTGACAGGATTTCACCTCGTGAATGGTTTATGGGATCCAGGGGCTGGCAGCTGGAGCCAGATAAATTCCAGCTCCAGCCACAATTCCAATGTCAAGGATGGAGTGTAATCAAGCTCTGAACAGTTCAGGAAATCCACTCTGCTTCCAGCTGCCTTTTAAGCCAAGGGTGGATGTTGCCCTAAAAAAATCACTTGGGAAAAGGGCTCTGGCCCCTCCCAGAGTCGGAATTCCAGGGGGAAGTGATTTGCTTTGGAGATGCAGGAAATTGAGGTGCCCTTTAAAAGGTGGCACCACAAACCCTTCCTGGAGTGGGAAACTCTTCCTTGCTGGAAGGAATTTGGGAATAACCAACATCCTAAAATCCTCTGAGCCTTTGCAAAACCTGGAATGGAAAACCCCTGAACATTCCCAGCTTTACCCTCAGCTCTGACTCCTCCTGGAGCCAGAATTCCAGGGGGATTTGCTCTGGACATGCAGGAAATTGAGGTGGCATCACAAATCCTCTTAACTCTTCCTTACTGGCAGGAATTTGGGAATAACCAACACCCTCAAAACCTCTGGAACATTCCAAAAGTGGGAATGGGGAACCCCTGGACATTGCCCAGGCTTACCTTCAGCAGCAGGAAGGGGGTGATAACGTTGTAAGCCATGTGGAAATAATCTCCAGCGCTGGGTTTGTTCAGAGGAAACCATTCCAGAGGGAGGATGATCTGAGGAGAGAGGGAAGAGCAGCACATCAGCCATCATGGGAGAGGAAAAACGTTGGGATTGCTTGGGAATGCTCAGCTGGGCTGCAGGGGGTTGGCAGGGACCAAGCTGGGCAAACCTCATCTTGGAGCAAACTTCCCAAAAATCACCCTCTGGAAGTTTCCACTCCCAGCCCTGCCCGGTGCTGGCAAGCTGTGGGGTCAGGAAGGCATTTGGGATTCCTGGATCTTCCTGAACCTTCTGCCAGCTTCCAGCTGGAAAAAATTCCATTGAAATGGAATCCCAGGCTCTGGGATACAGGCAAGGAATGGGGAAGAGCTGGAGGAACTTCCCAGGTGTGAAACAAAGGTGTGGGAGAGAGAACAGGGAACGGCTCTCCAGGCACTGGGGCCAAGCCAGCTGCAGAGCAGGGCAGTGGTGCCAGCTCCTCCAGGACACCCCCCTGGCACAAGGGACAGCCCTGGGGACCCCCTGGCCGTGTCCCCTCACTCACCATGGCGATGGGGCGCCCGAAATCCAGCACCCAGTTCTGCAGGGTGAAGTAGAACCACAGGTCCAGGTGGAACGGGGACGTCTTGAAGGTGTCCTCGGCCTTCACCGCCCCGTGCCTGGAGGGGACAGAGGGACACAGGGCCCTGGAGCAGCTCTGGCAGGAGGCAGAGCTGTCAGCCCACGCCAAAGCTGCGCCTCCCCGGCCCTGGGAGCTGCGGGATGGCAAAGCTGAGGAGCAGGCAGGACAGGAGAGCACCAAGCTGTCGCCGTCCCTGACCCGTCCCGGTGGGGAGGCTCTTCCCGGTCTCTTCAGCAAGGTGAAAAGTGCTGAATTAAGTGCAACTATTTTTAACTTTTGCATGATGAAGCAAAATCCCAGCTCCCAGGAGCTGAGCTGAGGGCTGAAAATGCGGCGCTGCCCGGCGGAATTCCAGCACCGGGATGCTCGGCTGCAGCGTCACCTGCAGCTCCTGCTCCCGGTACCCTCCTCCGAGGATCCAACCTTCCACGAGATGCTCCCCCAGCACCTCTGGACCTTCACCTCCCTGCAGGAAAAGCGGATCGATGCCTCTCCTGGTGCCCAGACCAGAACGGGATCAGCTGAAGCAGCCCCGAGCTTTGGCTGCCCGCGCTCCAAACTCCATGGAAGTGTCCCTGCCCATGGACCGACAGGATCTTTAAGCTCCTTTCCACCCCAAACCACTCTGGGATGACTCAATGAACCCCGAGAGCTGGAGGGTGAGGATGGGGTATCCTGGATGAGCTGGGAATGCTGCAGCTCCCTGGAAGAGTCTGCCAAACCCCGGATCGGCTGGGATAACCCAGGTACGCCGGGATGCCTTGGACAAAGCCGAGTGGGGGAACCTTGGGAGACCCCGACCCTGGGGATGTCCGGGACCCCGACCCTGGGGATGTCCCGGCCCCCGACCCCGGGGATGTCCGGGACCCCGGCCCCGGGGATGTCCCGGACCCCGGCCCTGGGAATGTCCGAGACCCCGACCCTGGGGATGTCCCGGACCCCGGCCCTGGGGATGTCCCGACCCCGGCCCCGGGGATGTCCCAACCCCGACCCTCGGGACATCCCGACGCCGAGTCTAATAATGCCCCGGCCCCCGCAGCACCCGGGGGTGGTACCCGGGAAGGGGCCGGGCTGTCCCGGGGGGCTCGGGGCACGCTGAGCCGGCGGGGTTGGATGCGGTGAGGATCCCCAGTGAACCCGGGGTGGATTTTCCCGTTCCCACCTCGCGGAGCCCCGGCCGCGCTCACCTGCCCGGGTAGAGCGGCCCGGCGGGCGGGGGCGAGCCCGGGGCCGCGGCCGGGAACGGCCGGCGCCGCGCCGAGCCCTGCATCCGCCCGGCCCGGGGCTGCCGGAGCTGCTCCCGGAGCCGCTCCCGGGGCCGCTGCCGCTCCTGTGGCGGTGCCGGTGCGGATCCCGCGGCCGGCCCGGCCCGCGGAGCAGCGGCGGCTGCGCGGGGGCGGCCCCGGGCCCGCCCAGCGGGGCGGGGGCAGCGCTGGCCCCGCTCCGTGCCCGGCCCCGCTCCCCGCTCCGCGCTCCGTGCCCGGCCCGGCCCCGCTCCCCGCTCCGTGCCCGGCTCCGCTCCGTGCCCGGCCCCGCTCCCCGCTCCGTGCCCGGCCCCGCTCCCCGCTCCGTGCCCGGCCCCGCTCCGTGCCCGGCCCCGCTCCGTGCCCGGCCCCGCTCCCCGCTCCCCGCTCCCCGCTCCCCGCTCCCCGCTCCCCGCTCCCCGCTCCGTGCCCGGCCCCGCTCCCCGCTCCCCGCTCCGTGCCCGGCCCCGCTCCGTGCCCGGCCCCGCTCCGTGCCCGGCCCGGCCGCGCCACACGCCGGGAGAGCGGCGGGGACGGCTCCGGGATGTGGTGGGCATCCCGGAATGCTCCAGAGTGGGATCAGAGAGCTGGCAGCGATCGCTCAGGGCGTTCCGTGCCCCGGGTTCATTGGGAATGAGGAGCTGGAGCTCTCCGTGGGTCTGGCCGCGCCGCTTTTCCCCAGTTTCCATTGCCCTGGGTCGTTCGCAGGGGATGTCCCGCTCTGTTCCCTGCCTGCTCTCGGTTTTGGCTGGATGAATCCATCGGGATGGGGTCACGCCTGGGCAGGGAGGGATTCGTAGCCCTCGGGGCTGAATTTGTAC
Source organism: Serinus canaria (assembly GCF_022539315.1). Lineage (NCBI taxonomy): Eukaryota > Metazoa > Chordata > Aves > Passeriformes > Fringillidae > Serinus > Serinus canaria. The sequence continues at coordinate 1,484,750 of NC_066324.1, read as the reverse complement.
TCGCCGGGGTTTGGAGTTTTGGGTCTAAACAGGGAGGTGCATCCTGCCATAGGCAGGGACCTTTCCCCAGGATTATCCCAGGTTGCTCCTAGCCCTGTCCAGCCTGGCCTTGGGCACTCCAGGGATGTGGCAGCCACAGCCAGGGCCTCCCCACCCTCACAGGGAAGAAAGTTTGAGGCACCAAACCCCTCCTGGAGGGCTTGGTCTGGGCACGGAGGCTCCTGGGATGGGAGCTCCGTGTGTCACACCCTGTCCCTGTTCCCTTGGGATGTGCACGGTGTGACACGGGATGGGAACAGGACAATCCCTGGGAGCTGCTGTGTATTCCACTGAGGAATTCGGGCCTGGAATTCTGGTCCTACCAAAGCTGAGGGAGCTCCCAGAAGCAGCAGAAGGGAGATCTCGGTCCCTCTCGAGGAGCAGGGGACCCTCCCCACGCCATCCCTGGGGGTGGCACCTGGGAAAATATCCCTGAAAAGTGGAGGAGATCACCGAGATAACAGAGCCACTTAATCCTACCAGGACCCTGCTTGTCACCCTGAGCCTGACACGGCTACGTGGCTCCAAACAGGGCTGGCCACAGCCTGGCTCGTGTCCCCTTGTGTCCCCTCGTGTCCCCCGGGCTCTCCGGGCTCCGGCTGCTGCTCCATGAATAATGCACATCCCACAAAGAGCCACGGCTCCGGTGTCAGGACTCCAAGTTAAAAATTAACGGGGCTGAGACCGGATCGCCCACAGGACAATGGGGCAGCAGATGGGCTGGGGTGGTGTCCCCTTACTGCTGGTGGCTCCTGTCACCAGCAGCCAGGGAGGTGGCCCGGCAGGGGGTTGAGGTGACAGGCGTGTGACAAGGCCGGTGATGGTGTCCCCAAAACCAGGGCTGAGGGCCCTGTGTGTGCTGAGGTGTGGGAGCTGCTGGGTCTGGCTTAAAAAACCCCAAAGTGAGACAAGCCCAGCCCAACCCAGCTCAGCTGGACCCAACTGAGGTCAGTCCAGTCTCACCCAGCCCAACTAAACCCAGCTCAGCCAAACCCAGTCCAGCTGAACCTGGCCCAGCCCAAATGAAAAAAATCCAGTCCAACCAACCCAACCCAACCCAGTCCAACTAATCCAACCCAACCCAAACCAATCCAGTCCAACCCAACCCAGTCCAACTAATCCAACCCAAACCAATCCAGTCCAACCAACCCAACCCAGTCCAACCCAACCCAAACCAATCCAGTCCAACCAACCCAACCCAGTCCAACTAATCCAACCCAAACAAATCCAGTCCAACCCAACCCAACCCAATCCAGTCCAACCAACCCAACCCAGTCCAACTAATCCAACCCAACCCAATCTCGCTCTCCACACTCCCTGACAGGAGGGGGCAGCCAGGGTCGGGCTCAGCTCCCAGGGAACAGGGACAGGATGTGAAGACATTTTCTTACACTGCACCAGAGCTGAGGTTTAGGTTGGATTTAGGTTGGACATCAGGAGGAATTTCCCCATGGAAAGGGTGGTCAGGGGCTGCCCAGGGGGTTTGGAGTGCCCATCCCTGCAGATATCCAAGGAATTCCTGGATGTGGTGCTGGTGACACGGTGGGGATCAGGCACAGCTGGGACTCGTGACCTCGGTGAGGTATTTTCCAGCCTCAGTGTCGTGCAGTGGAAATGAGGATGAAAAGCTGAGCTGGTGACACGAGCATTTGTCTGTGCTGTTGTGTTTTGGGGACACTCGGCCGTGCCCTAGCGGTGCTGCTGATGCCTTAAGTCTGAGCTTTCCTATTTTCCAGGTTCTGTAGTGCATTGGTGTATAACTGAACTTCGTATAAAATGTCAGCAGTTCTTCCCTCAGCTCAGTCAGATAAAACAATCCTTTTCCAGCCCCAGAACCAAGGACACCGCTGCAGCTTCAGGCCCAAAATGTGCAAACAACAGCGAATGGAGGAGAGCAATCTGGGAGGATGCGACTGCATAACCTGGAGATGGAATTATACAATTACCCCCAAAATGGAAACGGATCAAAACTTATAAAATGTGGAAATATGTGACCTGGAGTCCCTCTCGGGTGTAGCCACGGCCAGGCCCTTGCGTTTTCAAGGAGTATCCTTTGAAGGCCTTTAATAAACCCCTACTTTACCCTTTAACTCTGCCCGGCTCTGTTCCGGCAGCCCCTCGGGCACCGCTGCCTCGGCCCGCAGCCCCGGGAGCGCCTTCCCAGCCGGGCCCCGGAACGGCCTGCCCGGGCGGCCGCTGCCGGCCGGCCCCAACGCGGCGGGCGGGCGCTGCCGAGCGGTTCCGGGGCGGAGCGCGGCGGTGCCGGCCGGGCCCGCGCTCCGGGCGGGGGGGGCCGCGCCTTGCCTGCCGGGCGGCGGCTGCGCTCCCGCCGGGGCCGGGGTCGGAGCACGGGCAGGGGCCGGGGGCGGCGGGCCCCGGGGCGGCCGCATGTGCGCCCCGCGGGGCGCCGCGCCAGGACGGAGCGGGCCGGGGCAGAGCCGGGCCGGCCCGAGCGGGGCCGTTGCGGGCGGCGGGGCCGCGCGGAGGCGGAGGCGGCCATGGAGGGGCTGGCGGGGTACGTGTACAAGGCGGCCAGCGAGGGCCGCGTGCTCACCTTGGCCGCGCTGCTGCTGAACCGCTCCGAGAGCGACATCAAGTACCTGCTGGGCTACGTGAGCCAGCACGGCGGGCAGCGCTCCACGCCGCTCATCATCGCCGCCCGCAACGGGCACGCCAAGGTGGTGCGGCTGCTGCTCGAGCATTACCGCGTCCACACGCAGCAGACCGGCACCGTCCGCTTCGACGGGTACGTGAGGCCCGGCCCGGCCCGGCCGGCCCCGGGCGCGGCCTGGGCTGCGGGGAGAGCGGGGCCGGGAGGGCCGGGCGGGCCTCGGAGGGCTCCCGCGGTCCCGGGGCTTGGCGGGGCTTGGAGCCTTCTCCAGCGCAGGATATTCCGTGATGGGCCTTGTGGGTCCTGCGGCTTGGAGCTGGGTTCTTGTCAGCTCCGGCTCTTCTGTGACGTGCTGGTCCTTGCGGTCCCAGCTCAGATTATTCCGTGACTTGGTGGTGCTTGTGGATCTCTGCCAGCAAAGTGTTCTGTCACTTGGTGGCCCTTGTGGGTATTTTTAAACTCGGGCTGTTTTATGATTTGGTGGTCCTTGTGAGCCCTTCCAGCTCAGTGTTCTGTCACTCCGTAGTCCTTGTGGGGCCCTTCCAGCTCAGGCTGTTCCATGACCTGGTGGTCCTTGTGGGGCCCTTCCAGTTCTGTGTCCTGTGACTTGATGGCCCTTGTGGGTTCTTTTCAGCTTGGGCTCTTCTGTGACTCGGTGGTCCTTGTGAGCCCTTCCAGCTCGGTGTTCTGTGACTTGGTGGTGCTTGTGGATCTCTGCCAGCAAAGTATTCTGTGACCTGGTAGCCCTTGTGGGTATTTTTCAGCTTGGACTATTCTGTGACTCGGTGGTCCTTATGGTCCCAACTCAGATTATTCTGTAACTTGGTGGTTCTTGTGGGCCCTTCCAACTCGGTATTCTGTCACTTGATGTCTTTGTGGAGCCCTTCCAGCTCAGGATTCTGTGACTTGTTGGTGCTTGTGGGCCTCTTCAGCTCGGGCAGGACCTTGTGGATCTCTTCCAGCTCAGGATTGATGACTGTGTGGGTTCTTTCCAGCTCAGACTGTTTTGTGACTCAGTGGTCCTTGTGTGTCCCAGCTCACATTATTCTGTGACTTGGTGGTGCTTGTGTCTCCCTTCCAGCTCAGGACGTTCTGTGGCCCTGGTAGGTCCCTTCCAACCCAGCTTATCCTGGCCCCTGTGGGTCCCTTCCAAGGCTGTTCAGTGATCTGTGATCACCTCCCTGCCCTCTGTGGGGCTCAGCAGAGCTCCCAGGAGGATCTGAGCTCTGATTTTGCCAGGCTGACAGGTTGGCAGTGCCCAGGCCTGCCCTGCTGCTGTTTTTAGAAATGAATTCGTGACATCCTCACCTAAACATCGTGTGGGTGTTGGAGGCCACAGTGAGGTCACGATTTGGTGATTTTCTGGTAAAAAATGCCTGTGTGGTTGGAGATCCCACCTGATGCTTTATGAGCCATAAATGACTTTTCCATGTAGGAATTCCCCATGTGAAGCTGTGGACAGGATAATATTCACAGCCCAGAGAGCTTCTGCTGGGCCAGAGTGGCCTTTTGGGGACATTTTTGCTGCTGCAGGTGGCAGTGCCATCGGGGAGGGTTCTCACAGTGATCAGTTTTCACATGCAGAACCACTTCCCTCTGTGGTTTGATTTTTATTCCTTCCTTTGCCCTTCCAGCTGTGTTTGGGTTTTTTTGTGTGTGGGTGGGTTTTTTGGTTTTTTGCTTTTGTTTTTTTTTAGGTCGTTTTTGTGTTTTCCCCAGTCAGAATCAGGTAGGGAATTCCCGGGATGAGAATTCCTGGAGGAAGGACCTCCTGACAGACAGCAGATGCTGGATTTTTGCCTGGCTGGGGTGGTGGGGATGTTTTCCAGAGGCTGTGCCTGGCACGGATTGAAGGAGGAGTTGTGGGAGGCACAATGGATGCAGAGAGAGGAGCAGAGCCCATGTGATCCCCAGGGATTGTTGTTCCTCGGATAAGGTGGCTCAGCAGCTCCTCTCCCTTGGGCTTTCCACTGGGAACCTCAAAACGCCGACAAATCACCTCGGGTTCATAAAAAATCCCCCCTCCTGCCTCTCCTCCTGCTTCAATACATAAATATTTTAATGGAGTTATTTACAGAACCAGGAACTTCTCACTGGGAATTCTCTCTGAGATCTCGAAGAGCCTCTGGAGGTGTTGGATTTACAAACAGTTGCTGTGGAGCTGTGAGGGCTTTATAATAATTAAAAATCGCTGTGAAAGTGAAATTCCAGCTGATCTTGCCATATTTTAACTTTGTCTGTTTGGAAATATTTGTCCTTCCTGTGTGTTTGGGCCGTGCCTTGAGGGTGTGTGAATCCTGCCTGCTTCTCATTTAAATCCTTCAAAAACCAGGGAATGGGAAAGGCAAACCCTTGATTTTGTGTGCTGGGTTTGAGGGAAGGAAAACAGCATAAAAGGAAGGATCTGTCCCCTCATTTCCCCGTTGTTCATGTGACACGGATCTGTGGAGGAGCCCAGCTCAGAACTTCTGCTTTTTTGGGTTTTATTTTCTTCCCGAGGTTCCATTTGTGTCACCAGCTTGCCGGGCTGGCTCAGGGCACGGGATCTCAAATGGGGAAGCACTGGGGAGCTGCAGCTCAGGGACAGGGGGCAGGGGGAGCGATCAGAAATTTTGAAGCCAGGGCTGTTCCCAGTGTCTAAATCTGATTTTTTTGGTGTCAAAATATCCATTTTAAGGTTTTTCTCGGTCTTTAGTATGTCACTTGGTGGCACTGAAGGGATAATTTTAGAACTCCTCTTGCCAGACCTGTCTAAACTGAGGCTGGAGTTTGTAAGTGGGAACTTCAAGGCGGCCAAACCCCTTTGGCTGCTTGGAAGCTCCAACTTCCAAGGCTCCGTGTGCTCCCTTGGCCTCATTCCTTGGCCACGGTGATCCCGGTGAGTTCCTTGGAATCCAGGGATGGGCTGGCTGCGAACTCCCCGTTGGTGGCTGGGTGTGGGATGCTTTTGGAAGAGCGTCAGCCTGATTCCCTGTCCTCTTGTCCCCAGCTTCGTCATCGACGGCGCCACCGCGCTGTGGTGCGCGGCCGGCGCCGGCCACTTCGAGGTGGTCAAGCTGCTGGTGAGCCACGGCGCCAACGTCAACCACACCACGGTGACCAACTCGACGCCTCTGCGGGCGGCCTGCTTCGATGGCCGGCTGGACATCGTCAAGTACCTGGTGGAGAACAACGCCAACATCAGCATCGCCAACAAGTACGACAACACCTGCCTGATGATCGCGGCCTACAAGGGCCACACGGACGTGGTGCGCTACCTGCTGGAGCAGCACGCCGACCCCAACGCCAAGGCTCACTGCGGGGCCACCGCCCTGCACTTCGCCGCCGAGGCCGGGCACCTGGAGATCGTCAGGGAGCTGGTCAGGTGGAAGGCGGCCATGATGGTCAACGGCCACGGCATGACGCCGCTCAAGGTGGCCGCCGAGAGCTGCAAGGCCGACGTGGTGGAGCTGCTGCTGGCTCACGCCGACTGCGACAGGAGGAGCAGGATCGAAGCTCTGGAGCTGCTGGGGGCCTCGTTTGCCAACGACAGGGAGAACTACGACATTTTGAAGACTTACCACTATTTATATTTAGCCATGCTGGAGAGGTACCGCGACAGCGAGAACGTCATCGAGAAGGAGGTGCTTCCCCAGATCGAGGCTTACGGAAACAGGTCGGAATGCAGGACCCCTCAGGAGCTGGAGTCCATTAGGCAGGACAGAGATGCCCTTCACATGGAAGGCCTCATAGTGCGGGAGAGAATCCTGGGCTCGGACAATATCGACGTCTCCCACCCCATCATTTACCGGGGCGCCGTCTACGCGGACAACATGGAGTTCGAGCAGTGCATCAAGCTCTGGCTCCACGCCCTGCACCTGCGGCAGAAGGGCAACAGGAACACCCACAAGGACCTGCTGAGGTTCGCTCAGGTCTTCTCCCAGATGATCCACCTGAACGAGCCCGTGAAAGCCAAGGACATCGAGAGCGTCCTGCGCTGCAGCGTGCTGGAGATCGAGCAGGGCATGGCGCGCATCAAAACCACGCCGGACGCCGACATCCACACGGCCATGGACAACTACGAGTGCAACATCTTCACCTTCCTCTACCTGGTGTGCATCTCCACCAAGACGCAGTGCAGCGAGGACGACCAGTCCCGCATCAACAAGCAGATCTACAACCTGATCCACCTGGACCCGCGCACGCGCGACGGCTCCAGCCTGCTGCACCACGCCGTCAACTCGGGCACGCCCGTGGACGACTTCCACACCAACGACGTGTGCAGCTTCCCCAACGCCCTGGTCACCAAGCTCCTGCTGGACTGCGGCGCCGACGTCAACGCCGTGGACAACGAGGGGAACAGCCCTCTGCACATCATCGTGCAGTACCACCGGCCCATCAGCGACTTCTTGACGTTGCACTCCATCATCATCAGCCTGGTGGAGGCCGGCGCCCACACGGACATGACCAACAAGCAGAAGAAAACCCCTCTGGATAAAAGTACCACCGGGGTGTCCGAAATCCTCCTTAAAACTCAAATGAAGCTGAGTCTCAAGTGCCTGGCTGCCCGCGCCGTGCGGATCTACAACATCAGCTACCAAAACCAGATCCCCAGAACTCTGGAGGAGTTTGTCCAGTTCCACTAGGCCGTGTCCAACCTTTTGTGGTGGTGCTATCCCGGGACGACACCAGACAGCAGCAGAATACACCCGTGTCCATGAAGTTGTTTTTCTCCATCCCTTTGGTTTTGGGTTCCTCTGGATTCCGTCTGCGGCCTCAGTTCTCGGGTGGAGATGGTGGAGGGCGGGGGGGCGGAAAAGCCACATCGTTGTCCTGTAGTTGAATCTGATGTTTTGAGGTTTGGGTCCTTTTCTTGTTTTTGATTAAATGAATCCCTTCCTTAGCCCTTGGTTTTCTAAACGACACGAGAAGAATCCCCCAGGTAATTCCTGTCAAACGTTTCGCGCCCGACGCGATCGGCACAATTGGATTTCAAACTCCTCGCAGTGAGGTGGGGAAAGAAAAATTGGGAATTCTGTGGTGGTTGGGTTAAAAGTGGAGTGTCCACCTCCAGAGCGGTGCGTTGCTCTCGTACCTCACCGCGCTTTTTACGCCTTTCAGCTCGTGCTGAAGTTGTTGGTTTAAAAGTCGCGTTTTAAATCAAAATTTACAGCTACGGACGGGAGGGATGCTCTGTTAGGAAATGCAGGTGGAAATTCAGCTCTGAGGGGCTGAGTTCCGTTTCCAAGCTCTTGGCTGACACTGCTCCAGTAAGTATTGAATAACCTATGGACAAAAAAAACCACTTCCACGCCGACCGAAAATAACCGGAATCATCGTTTCTTTTTCCGTAGCTCCGTCGCTCCTATCCAAACATCATGCATGGATCCCTAGAAACTGGGTAGGGAATTTGTGTTTGTGTGTGTCCCAACATTTCAAACTGCTTTGGACTTGGGTTTTGTTCTGTTGTTTCGACGCTCAACACGCACCTTTATTTTTGACTCAAAGTCTGTCCAGCTGCACTCTTGGATTCCAGATGCTGTATCTTCCTAACGGAGCCGTCTGCCGCCAAAGAGAGTCTTCCTTGAGCCTGGCTTTTCCAAGAAGCGTTGGAGTCTGTGCCTCCCTGAATTGGACTCGAGGATTTTTCATGGTTTTTACTCCTTCCAGTAGGAAAATCCCTTCTTAAAACTGGTTTTTAAAAAAAAAAAAAAAAAAAATTTTCTCCTCTCATCAGCCTCTTTGCTGGTGAGCGAGTGATTGTACGGGGACGTTGTCGCTTGAGAACTTTGGGAGAAGTGGCAGAAGCTCCAGCAGGGAAAATGTCACTTGTTGGGACAAGGCTCCTGAACCCCTCTGTTCCTTTCCCACGCAGCTTTTTAACCGTCAGGATGAACGAATGTTCCGTGGGGTTTTTTAAGAAACAATCCAGGTAGAGCTTTCAGGCGAGATTTGGGGCACACGTTTCTATTTGTATGACAAAGAAATAAACATTGAATGTGGAATTACCCTGGAGTTCCTGGTTTTTGTCCCGGGTTTGTGTCCTTGGAGGGGAAAGCCTGAGGGTCAGGTTTAGGTTCTCCAGAGAAGCTGTGGCTGCCACATCCCTGGAATTGTCCTAAGGCAAGTCTGGGATAGTGGAAGGTGTCATTTTCCTGAGGAGAGGGTTCCAAAGTAACAATAAAAATTCCTGGCTGGTGATTCCAAAATACTTCCAAGCGGGAGAAGGTCTTTGCTATGGAAGAGCTGCTCCTGCCTCCGGCCTGTTCCCGGTTTTTATCTTGCTTCCCAGTGAATTCCTGCTGTGCCTGGTGTCATGGAATGCTGTCCTGCCACCTTCCCGGTGTCACCAAGAGCTCCTGGCAGAGGGTAGGGAATACCTGTGGATGCAGCCTTGGGAATCCTGGGATCTTCTCCAGGATCTGGAGTTTTCCTCCCAAGCATTAAAGGCTGCCCTGGCCCTCCCTGTTATGTAAAGCCCCTGATGAAATTCCTTGGGGTTCCGGGTGAGGTTTTCCCTGGAAAAGCACGGAGTGAGAGAAGAGCCGGGTGCTGCCGGGGGCTGGGATGTTGGTGATGGAGCGGGACCAGAACTGGGAGAGGCAGAAATAAACCCGGCCTAGAAATAAACCCGGAGCTGAGCCAGGCCTTGGAATGCTGATCCCGGAGTGCTGAGGGATCCAGAGGGACAGAGCCACCCCGGGACTGGGGACAATCCATCCCACCCAGGGACTGGGGACAGCCCCAGGCACGGGGAGGGGCTGGAGGAGGGCAATATTATAAATAAACAAATAAATAAACAAACAAACAAATAAATAAAATTTATATATATAAATATGTATATATATATATATATATATATAAAATATATACCTGTATTTATAAATATTAAAAAAAATCAGTGTATTTAAATATATATAAATATAACACTGTATTTTTATATATATAATATATATACATGTATTTATATATATAAATATAGATGTGTATTTATATATATATATATAATATATCAATGTATTTATACATATAAAACATATCCATGTATTTATATATATAAATATATAAATGCATCTATATATATGAATATATACAGATTAATTTATGGCTACATATCAATGTGCATCTATAATAAATTTTGTATATTTATAGAAAAGTTATTAAAATATATTTATATTTATATAAAGCATATCTAGATATCGAAATAAAAATACAAAGTATTATCTTTATATTTTTACTATATACACACATATTTAATATATTTTATGTATGTATATATATATGCATATATACATATGTACAAATATTATATATATATACATATACAAATATATTTATATATATATAATATGTACACACACACACACACACACGCATATATATACATACGTATAATTTTTTAAAAGTGTAAAAATAAAATTATTTATAAGTGTATACGCACATATAGTGGGTATAGAGATATATGTATATCCACAGATATGGAACCACAAATAAATATACAATTATGTGTCTGCACATATATTGAATGTATGAGTAAATATTTTTAAATATATATAATATATATAGGCATAAGGAAAATATATAAACAATATATATTTCTGAATTTCTGTATTTGTGTGTATATATATTATATGAACACAAACACATATATATTTTTATAAATATATATACATAAAACATATTTATAATTATAGATAATGTATAATATACATTTTATATACACATATATATGTTATGAACATACATAAAAATTATAATACATATGATACAGGGTATATGTGCATGATATATATATATATAAAATATTATCCTCATTACACGTATAATATATATGTACAATTTAATGCACACAATATATATATATTAGATGTCATAGAGATATATATGCACATAGTATATATGTGAGTACATAAATAAAAATAATATAAAAATAATCTATAAAATATAAATATTATTAAAATAAGGATAGAAATAAAGACTATGAATATATATACATATAAATATCAATATATTGATATATTGATATTTATATATATTACATACTGATATGTATAAATATATCTAATTATATATATAATCAGATATTTTCCATGTATATACATGCATACTTAAATATATATATACACATATTTATATAAAAATTTATCTATTTTATACATACATATATGCATATATACAGATATAAAAAGATAAATAAATAAATAAATAACATAAACATACACATATATATATACACACACACACACATATATATACACACACGCGTATATATACATATATATATACACACACACATATATATATACACACACACAGACACACACACAGATATATAGACACACACACATATACACACATACATATATATACACACACACACACGTATATATAGTCACATGCACATATATATATATACACACACACACGTATATATATACACACACATATAGACATACAAACACATATATATACACACACATATCTATACACACACGCACATATATATATATACACACACACGTATATATAGATATAGATACACACATATATAAACACACACACACATATATATACTCACACACACATATATATATACACACACATATCTATGCACACACACACATATATATATACACACAACACACTAGAGATATATATATATACACACATATATATACACACACACCACACATATATATACTCACACACACATATATATATACACACACATATCTATACACACACGCACATATATATACACACACACACACACACATATACATATATATATATATATAAATTTTTAAAAGTGTAAAAATAAGATTATTTATAAATGTATATGCACATATAGTGTGTGTGGAGATATATGTATATCCATAGATATAGAATCACAAATAAATAGAAATTTAGGTGTGTGCACATATATTTTATGTATGAGTAAATATTTTTAAATATATGTAATATATGTAGATATAAGTAAAATATATAAACAATATATATTACTGTATTTTTATATATATATATTTATATAATATATATACATAAATTATATTTATAATTATAGATAATGTATAGTATACATTTTATATACACCTATATATGTTATGAACATACATAAAAATTATAATACATATGATACATGGTCTATGTACATAATAAATAATATATATATAATATAAATAAATATATATATATATAGATATATATATATATATATATCTCTAAAATATTCTCCATATTACACATATAATATATATGTACAATTTCATCCACACAATATATATATATTAGATGTCATAGAGAGATATGTATGTGCACATAGCATATATGTGAGTACATAAATAAAAAGTAATATAAAAATTAATCTATAAAATATAAATAATATAAAAATAAGAATAGAAATAAAGATTATGAATAAATATACATATAAATACCTAAATATTTATATATTGATATTTATATATATTACATATTTATATGTATAAATATATCTAATTATATATATATCAGATACATATTTTCCATGTATAAACATACATACTTAAATATATATATACACGTATATGTATATAAAAAATTGTCTATATATTTTATACATACATTTATGCATATATACAGATATAAAAAGATAAATAAATAATAAATAAATGAATAATTGCACACACATATACACGCATATACACACACACACACCATATATATATACACATACACGCATATATATGTATACACACACACACATATACACACACACACACCACACACACCATATATATATATAAATTTTTAGAAGTGTAAAAATAAAATTATTTATAAATGTATGTGCACATATAGTGTGTGCAGACATATACGTATATCCATAGATATAGAACCACAAATAAATATAAAGTTATATATGTGCACATATATTTTTTGTCTGAGTAAATATTTTACAATATATATAATATATATAGATATAAGTAAATATATAAACAATATATATTTCTGTATTTCTGTATTTATGTGTGTATATATTATGGGAACACAAACACATATATATATTTTTATAAATATATATACATAAATTATACATATAATTATAGATAATGTATAACATACATTTTATATACACATATATTTGTTATGAACTTACATAAAAATGATAATACATATGATACACGGTATATGTTAATATTATAGATATGTATTAAAATATTATCCACATTACACATATAATATATATGTACAATTTAATGCACACTATATATATATTAGATGTCATAGAGATTATATATATGCACATAGTATATATGTGAGTACATATATAAAAAATAATATAAAAATAATCTATAAAATATAAATATTATTAAAATAAGGATAGAAATAAAGACTATGAATATATATACATATAAATATCAATATATGATATATTGATATTTATATATATTACATACTGATATGTATAAATATATCTAAGTATATATATAATCAGATATTTTCCATGTGTATACATACATACTTAAATATATATATACACATATTTATATAAAAATTTATCTATTTTATACATACATATATGCATATATACAGATATAAAAAGATAAATAAATAAATAAATGAATACACACACACACATATTATATATATACACACACACACATATGTATATACACACACATATACACACACACATATATACACACACATATATACACACACTATACATATAT